>NW_028327172.1:153129743-153433351 GCF_987537825.1 Furipterus horrens | reverse complement strand
TTGAAAACAAGCCAGTTGCCAAAAATATTTTATCTTGAAAATGCAGATCTCATTTTAAAAATATAAAAATGGGTGGGGTGACAGAAAGATTTGTATATTTTTAAATGACTCTTAAGAAAGGCATGAAAGAATATACATCAAACAATTAATATTATTTCCCTCAGGAGCATAGTTTTTCTTTATAATCTTTTTATTGCTTGATATGTTATAAGCAAGTATTTTGAAATTCAAAAAAAATCGATATAGTAGAAAAGTTTAATGTAAAAAAATGTGTCTGAGACTTATTGCTGTCCCCTCAATAATCATACACCCTTTCCTGCATAGTAATGGATGTGCCGATATTTAGTTGGGCTACACGTCTTTGCCTTCCTGTGGCTAGGTGACTGCCCCGTGGGCTGTGAAGCAAGGATGTGTGCAACATCTGGGACAAGATCCCTTAAAGGAAGGGGCTTCCCTCTGCTTCTTGCATCCTCCATTCTGCTCACCTTGATCTTGAGGCTCAGACCCCTGCTCTCAGAACGATTGAGGAGCCTGGTGTAGGGATGATGGAGGAGCCATCATAGTGCCTTGAGGTGCCTTCATCCTGACGTTTACATTAGAAGGAAAGAAACATTGATCTTGTTTAAGCCATTGTTATCTGGGGGTCTCTTTTACATGCAGCCCAGTCAATGCTCCCACGCATAAGAAACAGAAAAATTAGACTCCTTCCTGGTCATTGGGGATTCTGCTTGTGAGGATGCCACATGGAGAGCCACATCCAGGAACTTGACATTTGGCAGGGAACAAGAGCAGGATGCATTCAACAGGTGAGAGAGAAGACTGAAGCCCAGGACTGCTCAGAGACCCGCTAAGTCACTCAGCTGGTGGCAGGCACACCAGGCCTGGAATGCAGGCTTCTGACTTCCAGACCAGCATCTGTCCCTGAGCTACCTTCAATTCCAGCTGCAGGATCTCCCAGTGATGTCGGGATGCCTAGAGACTAGGGAGGACTGTGCAGGAGAAGCAGTCTTGGGCATGAACAGGCTTCTCTGTCCTCCTAACATGGGTCTAGATTGGGCGCAACCTGTGTGCTTCCTTCTCCTTTCTTCTCTGGGCAGAGCCAAGCATTTCACCAGCAGTTACTGCCTTGACCTCTGAGGTAAAAACTTCTGAAAGGAAAGGCAGTCCTGGGGGGGATTTGGGCAAAAACTGAGTTTTAGAGGCTCAATGTTAAGCCTTTCAGCTGCAAGTCCCCCTGGCACGGTTAAGGCACCAACCGCCATCCAGGGAAATGTACTCACTTGGATGCTGGAGGAAAAGTGTTGCTCCCTGCTCAAGAGTGACATTTTGGGGCATTCTCCATTGCCTCTGATGTTCTGGAGTGACAGTGTGAGAAGGGAAAGAAGCCTTCTCATCTGTCACACAAAGGCCCAGAACCAGAATCACACCTCCTGGCCTGTCTTAACCTAGAAATGTGAGCTCAAACTCTAATTGCCAACATTTTTGCCTCTAAGGTTTTGTTCAAACTTCCAAATTCTCTGGTTAAGAATCTGACTCACATAATGCCATTTTGTCCCTCCAAGATCTTACATCCACCCCACGTGGACTGCAGAAGTTCTCTTCAAGGGCTTTCCAAAGGAAGAAAGATGGCACGTTCAATTCTTCAAGGCAGGCAGCTGTGTGGGGCTGCAGGGGGAGCGCCAGCAGGGGAGACCACCAACATGCCCTCCCCCCTTCTGTTTCCCCTGGCAGCTTCACAGAGGGTACCTGGGTGGCAAGATCGGGGTCAGTTCTGCCCTTTGGACATAGTGTAAAAGCTCGATCATTTGTATCCAACTCATCTGGCATTGGTCACTATTTGAACATGAGCTGTGCTATTTACCATTGTACCATATCTACATCTCAAAACACTAACTAATAACTTAAAAAAGATTGTGATCATGTTGAGTCTGTTTTTAAAACTAAAATCTCCAAACTCTCATTTGAATAACAGCAATTAATATGCTAATTACAAAATGTGCTCATAGTAAGGCAAACAAGTCATTAACCATTGCATCTTCTATTAATTGATTGAAAATATTAAGACAACTGATTTTGAAATCTTTTTTATTTGATTTTATCACTCATTTGAGATTTGCTTCTTCCTCTCCTTCCTTCTCCTCCCCAAGTTAGTCCAGGTCACTGGGATTAAGACTGTACCCTAATAACATCACCCTAGAGATTCCATTGAAAAACCAGGGTCTGAGTGTGTCTTTGGATAGGAAGAGAGGACCAGATCTAGGCTTTCATAACATCCTATTCTACAGGGAACTAACTGTCATGCTGGGCCCCACCCATCAATACAGTTTGCGTTTCTATGTTTCACACACTTGAATATTAGATAGGTCGGTTTTCACACTAAGAAGACAAACACTCTGCAGACTTGGCCCATTGCAACAAGCTGCTCAGGTCTCTGGGATCCAAGGTGAATCTGGAAGGTACCAATTCCCATAAGGACACCCCATTTCTCAGCTACTGTGTACTAGCCAATTGCATAACTAATGACCACAAACTCAATGGCTTAAAACAACATGCATTTGTTATCTCACAGCATCTATGGGTCAGGAGTCCTGACTGAGTCCTTCATTTGGGGTCTCACAAGGCTGCAGTCAAGTTGTCAGATGAGCTGCATTCTTACCTAGAGGCACGACTGGGGAAGGATCTGCTTCTGGGCTCTTTTGAGTTGTTGGCAGAATTTAATTCTTTGTATGACTGAGGGCCCAGCTATGTGCTGGCTGCTGACTGGAAACCACCTGGGTTCTAGAGAATGCTCACAGTTCCTTGACCCAAGAGCTTATCCGACGTGACTGTATCTGTCATTAAGCTCACAAGGAAAGTCTCTCACCCCAGTTTGCCAACAAGCTGTCATATATTTGTCATTCTCTTAGATAGGAGCACAGGTCCTGATCCAACTTAAACATCATGTACAACATCATGGACACCTGAAGGTGGGGGTCAAGATTACCACCTCACTATCATTAGAACTTAAAAATACTGCTATAGCATTTGGGAAAAACGCAATAGGACAAAGAAGAGTCAGGGTCCAGTGAGAAGACATTATTAGGCTAAGCAGTCACTAGCAAGGCTCCCAGAACTCACCAGCCACCAACCCTGCTCAAGCCACTCTGGTTTATGTGAAGAGGAGTGGCTGGAATGCATGAAGGCCTTGGCCTATTCCGCATACAAAAACATAAACCATTAGGGCTCAATAGAGGTATATTATCATGTACTTCAATCTCCTCATTTTGAAAATTTTTATAAAACTCATGCCCAGGTCGCAGATCTATCAGAAGTGTGTTTCAGTCCACCAGCTTCACAGGCACCTATTGTGGTCCAGGTTCATGCTAGACACCGGGGATCTGGAGGTGAAATGGGCCCTGGCTGGAAGTATCGCCATCCCAGGCTCCAGTCAGGCCCTTCCACGTCACTACACTGCCCTTGCCTTGTCTTTTAAGAAGATATTTCTGCTGGTTCCAGCTGGCTCTTGACCAGACATTCCAAGGAATGCTACTGAAAATACATTCCCTAGAAGCCACACAGCATGGCCAGGCAGTTGGGTGGCCATGTGCAGGGCTAGGGGGTGTGGGAAATGCCCACGTGCAGGGCACCATACTGAGTCAAGCCAGGATGGCCATGCCAGGGACAAAATCCTGAGAATGCAGACCAAATGCAGTTTTGCTGTTCCAGGGAAGAAGTGACTTGTCAGTGTTAGGGAGTTCAGGGACAGCTTCTGGAAAAAGATGGAGTTCCCGCTAGCTCTAGGAGGGGACTGACTGGGACTGAGATAAGAAAGGAAGAGAAGGGAAGCAGCATGGGGGTGTCTGCTGGGGAAATTGTCAGGTTATGGTGGGAATAGTGAAGGGTGGTGGTAGAAGGGTAAGTTGACATCTGCTTATAAATTGTAAAGTGTTCAGCTCTTACCCTGGAGGTCATGGGGAACCACAGAAATACCATTAATTCGTAATAGTATAAGAACATTATCAAAGCCATACTTTGGGAAGCCATATAAGCAAAATTAATATTTACTTCCCAGTTTATAACCTGCCTCATTTAAAAAACCATTCAAAGCATTAAATATTTATATTGTGCTAAAAAGCGAGGAAGAGAGACCCTGAAAGTAAGGACAACGGTTAAGAAGAAACTACGTGACTCTTTTTCTTAGTTGTAATAAATATCCCGAACATAAGCTTTATCATTTTAACCATTTTAAGCACACAATTTACTGGCATTAAGTACATTCACTGTGTTGTACAACCACCACCACTATCCATTTTCAGAACTTTTTTATCATCCTAAACGAAACTCTATTGCATTAAGCAAGTTATTTTCAACCTTTTTCATCTCATGGCACACATAAACTAATTACTAAAATTGCACAGCACACCAAAAAATATATTGTATTTTTGCCAATCTGTAAAAAAAATTATAATTTTGATAGATTTACAAAAAAATATAGTAATAGTAATTACCTATCCTTCTTGCTCTAAAGTGACTTATTAAAAAATCAGATGCCTATACTTGTATATAAGGATTTCTGGTACCAAGAATTAACTAATCAGATGCAACCTTATTATGCAGAGTGACCAATAAGATGCAACTCTATTATATGACCTATACATTTATAGTTCAAGACAGGTCATTCACACTGAACAGCTATTGTTGTGTTGGCTTTTGTCATTTTTTAAATTTGACAATCTAAGGGGGAAAAGGGCAGTGCCCCTGAATAAATAGTCAGGTATTGCATGTTTTAAAAATTCTTGTGGCATGCTGGTTTAAAATCGCTGTTCTAAGCCATCTTCTCCCTAGTTATTTCATTTATTCCTGTGACTTCAGTTCTCACCAATGTGTCAATGACTCCCCAGTCTCTCTCTCAAGCCCAGATACTTCTCCTTAATTTAAGATCCCCATATCCATCTGACTGTGGAGTTTCTATCTCGGATACACCATTTACTAGCTGGGTAACTATGATGGTAAATTTTATGTGTCAACTTGACTGGACCCAGGTATTTCATCAAATGTTACTCTGGGTGTGTCTGTAAAGGTGTTTCTGGTTAAAATTAACATCTGAATACACAGTGTAAAGCAGATCGCCCTTTAGTAACTGGTAATTTTAGTAATTAGTTTATGTGTGCCGTGAAATGAAAAAGGTTGAAAATCACTGAGTCAAAAACAGTAGGACAGGATAGTCAGAGGGATAAAAGGAAATCCAGGAGAGGAACTAAGGGGATTGGTGTTGTGAGGAAGAAGGGCTTGCCATAGGGTTAAACAGGACTCAGGTATGGGGAGGGCTACAGTGTCCTTGGAACTGAATGACTTTAGTGAGGGCCATTCCAGAGGAGTTGGAAGCTGGAGTACAGTGACTGAGATACCAAAGAGAAGAGAATAAGATGATCTAATAGGTTTGTACAAGCTTAAAAGGAGTAAGTCTGTGAAGGGGAGGTAAGAAAGGCTGGGATTTGGAGGCAGACTTTGGGAAAGATTTGTCAGTGTGTTTCAGATGGAGAGACTTCAGCGGAACTCGGGACCAGCTTGGCTACCAGTTGTTCCTCAGAAAGAACCTTGAGAAGTGAGATAAGCTGAGGATTTGTGTCTGAGTCATTCTGCGCCACTCACTCTCTACTCAGGCAGATTATTTTTCCTCTCCAGGTTTCATTTGTCTAATATTTTACTTCAAAATACTTTAAGGTTAAGTCAGAAGTGCATGTGGAGGCACTCTACCAATAATAATTATTATTTCCAAATATGGAAGCAAAGGATATGGCTGAACTAAAGACACATCCAACCTTTTCAAGCCTGAGAGTCTGGGAAATAGCAGTGTAGACAACTGAATCAGAGAAACCCTGGCAGAAGAAGTTCTGGAGAAGGAAAAATAACAAGGATGGTTTATGCAGGCTGATACTGGGGTCATGGCAAGATGTCAAAAGTGGAAATACATAGCAGATATGTGGATTCAGGGACCAGATGCAGGAGAGAAATCAGGGACAGAGAGAGTGCTAACTCCTCAGTCTAGAGGTGAGCCATGGGTCAGCACGAGGTTGTGTAATGTTTGGCAGAATCACACAAGAACACCCATAACTACCATGCACTTAGCACCTACATCGTGTCAGGCCCTTAACCTACAATATATTCAAACCTCATGATTATCTGTATTTTAAAGTGGAGGAAGTAGAGACTCAGAGAGGTGACCCAACTAATAAATGATGCAGCCCAGAATCAAACAAAGCCACTCTGGCTCCCAAACCTGCATTCTTTCCACTACCTCATGCTGCTCTAAAGGATGGACTCCAACGGGAGAACTTTGTTTAAGAGACAAAAGGAAACAGCTCATTGGACAGAAGAATGTTGAGAGGGTGAGATGTTTTAGAGGCCAAGAAAGGATACAGTTTCAAGATGGTGCAACCAGCAAGCAGTTCCAGATACATTAAAGAGATCCACGAGAAGGAGAACTGACGAAGCCTACTATGCTTGGTGAACCGAGGGTTACTGGTGACCGTGGTGGTTGGAGGGGCTGTGTCGATCAAAAGAAGGTGCTTGCATAGGCCAGGGTCTTATCCTCTCGTGTCCCCACAGAGTTGCTGATGGAGAAACTCCTGCAGGGATCAATTCAGCCCATGTCTGATGTTCACTGCACACAGCTAATCAGGGAAGTAAAAGCCAAAGCCCTTGTCTTCATGCAGCTCACAGCTTAATTGGGGACCCCAGCTTTCAAAATGGCAGCCAGAGAACTCACAAACAGAAGGGAATACATGCCTGTTCTGTGATTCCTCCCATGGCCCTGATTCCTGTCAATTTCTGGACAGGTGGAACCTGAGCTCCCAAGAGAGCTGGGTCAGCCATCCATCTGTGAGGCATCTGTGCATGATGGCAGCAGAAGCCACGGCAGCATGCTGACTGCCCAGAAAGCATGTGCAGCTGGAGAAGAGAAAGGGTACAAGACCGAACGCTAAGTAGCATGAACATTAGGAGACAGGCAGAAAAAAAGTGGGCCCCTAATGACATTGAGAAGGGCGGCCAGAGAAGGAGGAGGACAAACAAGAATGTAGGAAGGAAAGATGGAAACCGAGGCTGTGAGTCCCTCATTCAAGTGCCTCTTTTCACCCGGAGCAGGTGGAGATGCCTATTCATTCTTGTCACCTGCTCAGTCCTCTTCTTAACAACCATCTCCCCCAGCTTGCCTTGACAGTTCACTTCTTTCCCATTCCTTCCAGCAACAGATTCAGCCTTATTTCCTCTTCTAAAGTCCACAGGCCATTGTCATCTGGTAAAGGGAAACAAGGCCCTGGACTCTTCTTTCCTGTTCCACTTCCCGCTGCTTGTCACCTACTGCAGGTCAAGACAGGACACGCGGAATCCTCTGCTGGGCCAGCCACAGGCTGGGACACCCTTGCCAGAGACGCCTTTGGCTGCTTTGAAATGCCAGCATTACCACCAGTGCCTTTGGGTCAGAATGATTCTCCACTTTGGTTCCTGTCTTAAAACTTAAATATTCCTGGAAGAGTGACAGATTTTGTTTCTAACACTGTAAGTAAATCACTGAGAAGACCTCTGGGATGTATCTTGGGGAATGAAATACCTTAGGAGTTTAGGTAGCAGGGGTTGGCTGGTACCAAGGGAGCAGAGCGGGAAGGTGGGAGTGATGATGAAAATCTTAACCCAGCATGCAATTTTTTCCTGGATTAACCTCATCCCTGGGCTTGGGTTCAGGGTAAAGAGTAATAATTCATTTGTAGCGGAGGCTGTAGGCTCTCCAGCCGTTTCCCTTTTGCCTACCTGCAGACATATTCTAAATAACAGTGAAGAAAGTCAGAAGACCTGGAGACAGTTAATGCCCTGGAGAAACTAATGAGGGTCAGTTCTGAGGAATGTTCCAACTTGGTCTCTCAGAGGGTCCCCAGAGGAACTGGGCCCTGTTTCCCACAGCAGTAACCCATTCATTAGTGCACCTTTTATTGTTCACCCTTTAGACTATTTCTAGGATCACCTCTGAAAAAGCTAATTATATCCAAATTCTTGTTTAACATGATGCTTTGGGGAAAATATAAACTAAGACACAGTATTTAATGGACCTGTCCCTGTTATTTTGGCTCCTAATAAATTCACAAACCCAGAATTTAGAAACATGCTTCAAATTTTTAAATGCCTGTATCCTTTGACCCAGTAATTGTACTTCTAAAAGTTTACCTCAAGAAGACTAACAGAGTGTGCAAAACTGTATATGAGAGGGTGTTTATTATCATGTAGAGGAGTTTAAAAAGGAAAGCAACTTAAATTTCAACAATAGCAAATTGGCTAATAAATTATTTAATAGTAATCCTACGCTGCCATTAGAAATAATGATACAGTTTTATTCTCCATTTTCCATGTCTGTGGTAAGTTAAGTGAAAATTCAGGTGACAAAGCATCATGTGCTGTGTAATCTGCTTTTGTAAATATACCTACATCCATACATGAACGTGTGTGCAGAAAAAACCTGAAAGGATGACAACAAAATGTGAATAGTGGTTATTTTGGGTGGATGAATTGGGAATCGGTGATCATTTTCACTTTTTTCTTTATACCTTTCTGTATTTGAAAAACATAATTTTTTTCATAATTAAAAACATCTTCAAAAAACGGAAAAAGGAATTCATGGTCTCAGCCACATAGAACTGAATCCCATAGCTCAAACTCCTGTTCACCCTACAGGAACTTCTGGGACTGGAACAGACCCACAGAGGGGACTCGTCCCAGTTAGCCCATCCCAATGCTCGGCAGTGGCTGTTCTAAGCGAGTCAGCAAATCCATCTGGTGGTAACTGGCAGCAAAAGGAGAGCATGAGACGTCATGTGTCCAGCATGTGTGGCCCCATCTGACTCAGAGGAAACACACACAGCCCTGTATCCATGCTTATGTCCCTTGTCAAGCTCGGTCAGCTCCCTATTCCCGGCCACCACCCCCCTCCCTGATCCCGTCCCTGCCCTCGCAGACTCCTCAGCCCACCCCCGCGCCTGCCTGGAGCCCCAGCTGGCACTCAGCAGGTCTCCTTCCAATTTGCTGCGCTTTAGGGAGCTCGTTATTCCTGGGGGAAGAACTCGTTGTCATGGCGACGTGAACCTCTCGAACCTGAGACCCGCCCCCCAAGGCCAAATCCTTCCAGGCTCAGGCTGCCTGGCCTCCCTGACTTGACGGTGGGTCTGGGGCCACGTGGCCCTGTGAATGAAGGATTTGGGCTCCAGATTCTTTGCGTTTGGAGAGTGGAGGGGGCATCAAGTAAGAACACTAAGTAAGAGGGAAGGGGAATGGAAAAAAAGAACGAATAAGATAGGTTTTATTAAAAAGCCCCGGGCCACTCTGTGCTTTGGTCCCAGCCGCGGGTACTCCTGAGTCCAGTGCCGTCTCTAGTTCTGGGTGGGAATGTCAGGCGTTCCGCTTTCCTCTCTATGGCTTCCAAGAACCCCGGGGCGTTTTCTTAAAGTTTCTGGAACTTAGCACATGGAATGAAGCTTTTAACTTCTCCTGCTCCTTCAGCCTGGGACTGAACAGAAGGGAGGGGTGGCAGGGGGTTGAAGCGACTAGCCTGGCCCTGTGACAGTGGACGTGGCTAGGTCCGGAGTCACGGCCCAGAGACCTGCCGCAAAGAGGCAGGTCGGCCGCGCCCAGCAGGAGGCAGTGCCCAGACTGTGGATGGGAGGTGGGGGGGCGGTCATGTACCCACTCCCGAAAGCCCACCGAGCTCCATGAGAGCACCACAATCGGACCTCAGCAATGGGAGAGAACCAAATCCCAGGTTCCTCACCCCAGGGCGACTGCCCAGGAATAACCTCCAAGCACATCACTAACTGTCCTGGAAAACCTTTCATCTCTGTTCCATCAGCAGCAGCTCTTTGATGATTTGAGTCTCCAGGCTTTGGATCCTCCAACCATTCACCACACTGCAAATCCGTGGGTGCCTGCTGGCTCAGAGTGGCACATGTGTAAACCCAGCTTTTTCTCAACCTTATTCCCTCCTCCTGCTCCCTCCTCACTCCTCAAGCCTTTGGGACTTGTAGTTACAAGGAGCCCTCGATTTTTTCCAAGCCTTCAGCTTCTCTGTGCACCTGCCCACTCTGAAACCTGACATTTCCCTTCAACTCTATCCTCTCTCCTCACAGCGTATACACACACACACACTTATACACACACACATATACCTCTGTCATCATTCAAGTCAGGGAGAGAACACAGACATCTGCCCACTCAGCCCCAGAGGGGAGGCTGCACCCAGCAGCAGGCCCACAAGAAAATGGCACGTTTTGACAACCATTTGACAACCTGAGGCATCATGTTTCATGAGTGAGCCAAATGTAGAAAGGATTAACTGTTTCACCCAATAAGCCCACATCTGTAGTTACAATCTTACTGGGATAAAGTTACCCTGGTTATTAATCCTAGTGCTTTGGGGTATGAACTGATCACCATCTGGGATCAGGAAAAATTCTGCCCCAGGTCCTGACAGCCTGCACCCCCATCCTTACCTGCCCTGTCTCCTGGGTATAGTGTTACACATTGAGTTCTCTAAACCAAGTTCCTAGCCACCAATGGAGACCCCCTCAGACAGGACAGCTCCAGTCTGAGCTGGAAAGGACATCCATTCCATCTTATGAGTATGTACTGAGAATCAACTATGTGCAATACATTATTGGTTTCCACTGTGGCAGAAACAAAGACGATTCTAGCATGGCCCTTGTCTTTTTCATGCCTGGGGAAAGCTGAAGTGGGTGGTCGTAACTGCAAGTGGTTTCTGAGACTTCCTTACCTGAGGCACCCTGGGTGTATCAGATAGCCTTGGGGAATCCAGTTTGAAAATGAGCAGTATTTCCACACCTGCTGCCAACAAGGAATGGAGCCATTTCCACCAGCCACCACTTCTGTGGCTTCTCCCTGCAGTGAGCGAGCAAGACAGCCTGGGGTAGCTTTGTTTCTGTCTCTGACCCTTTCTCTTTAGACCCCAAATCTTTGGGCACTGGAGACTTCTAGGAGCTCCCATGTCCCTTGGTGGGACCAGGAGACAGGCAGGTGGAGAGGCAGGGGTTATTCTTCCCAGGTCATCAAGCTTGGGGCTACAACTGACAAAGAAAAAATATCCCTGAGAGCCCATAATCCCCAGTCACTTCAGACCTGGCCCAGTATGGACTGAGCAAGTGATGCAGCATCCAACTGGGACCTCTCAACAATGGAAAGGGATGCCATTGATAATTACATGAAACTTCCTGAGCAAACCAGGATGTGTTTACCTTACCTGAGGGGTCATCTCCATTGGGAAGGGCCATCAGAAGAGGTGCCACTGAAGCACAAGTTTGTTAGCTCCTCCCTGATACTTCTCTGCACCCATCAACCCTTGGTCCCCCTCTGTGGACATGTCTTCACCTTCCTTGGCCCTTCCCCTCACTTGAGAGCTCTTTTGCCCTCTATATCTGAAGCATCTACATTTCCACTCTCCAACCCTGGATCAGCCCAGCTATCTGTTTTTATTGGTGCTGTGTCCAGGACCTTGGGATATAACAGTGACTGTCATCAATAATGTTTGTCAGGTGAATAAATCTAGGTTGATCCCATGACACAATTATGCTTTCTATCCTTGAATGCTTTCCAGTATCACTCGGTTGTTCTGTTGGCTTTCTCATTTCTGGTCGCTTTCCAAACCTTTGGTAGCCCAAATCTCCACCTATCCCTGATTCTTGACAGAGGTCCCAATTTCACCAAAAGTGAAAAACAAAAGAAAAAAAAAAAAACAAAACTTGAGATGTATGAACCTCTCAGATTTTCCAAACTCTTCTCCACCTCCAAACTACATGTATTGTTGGACACCCCTCTTCAATGGAAACTGCCCCTCTTTCCACTCCATCTGTGTGGTTCCTATGGGTGCTGACATGTGCTTATATAGAACCTCCTCCCCACAGCCTAACCACAATTTACTGACTCAGAGTTGGGCTCCTAAAGACTCAAGATGACGAGGAAATGCCTTTTCCTAGCATTTTGGTTTTGGAGACAAGAGGGTCAGTTCCATCTCCCTGCCATGACTGCAGCTGTCAGCTTGGTTTCCCTCCACATGGAAGAAACTGGGGACTTGCAGGGCTGAGAGAAGAATCCAGTAGGTAGAGAGTCCTGGTTCTGGGTGTTCCTGAGGCCCAGCCATGCTTCAGTATTTTTTTTTAACTTAACAGGCTTGAACCAGTTTCTTCCACTTACCATCAAAGACATCTTCTGCAATGCATTATAACGTCAATATTTACCTGTGTCTCCAAGGGAGAAGTTTCCTTCCTCTGGCCTCTGGGAGATTCTTCCTCCAGCACTCTTGGCTCAGTCTCTACCCCCCATTCTTTCATCATTTGTACAACTTCTCTTGAATCTTCAGTCACTTCAGCTACAAATATGCTCATGTCTCTATCAAAAGGAAAATAAATCAGCAAAAGCTTGCTTTCATCTCATCCCTCTTCAAGCATCTCTTCTACACTCTCTACCTCCATGTTTTCACCTCCTAACTAATAGCCAACATACTGCTGCAGTCTGGCTCCCTCTCATTTTTTCTCCTTCCTGATGAACGGTGCATCGCAAACTATGCCCAGTTCCTGGTGCTCATGCCTCTTAGCTCCACACCTGGCACTTTGCTCCATGGTTTTCCTCCTGGTTCTTGCTCTGACACAGAGAAGTTTGACCTGCTGAAGCTATACCAGAATCTAAAGGTATTAAGTGTCTAAAGCTCTAGAACCTTCCTCTTACCTCATAACAATACAACTGGCCTGTGCCAGCTCTCCTGGCACACTGCTAAGTGAGGAATGACTCATCTAATGAGATAATTGAAGCTAAGGAGTTAATGGGTGAACTATTTAGCTATTTTAATGACAGCTCTCAAAGACTTAGCTCAGTGTTTCTCAAATGTGGGTGATAGTGGAAGGGGATGGTGGGAAGCAGGGATGGGGCAGGAGAGGGGGCTAAGGATGTATAATTGAGGGTTTAAGAGTTTTGATGACATATTTAAATTTTGTATTTTCACTTTGATGTTAATCAGTGCTTGATTGTAAGTTTTAGTTTGCCTTTCTATTGGCACCAAGTAATCACCACCAACTTCTAGTGCAATATTTCTAAAGTGGATTGTACTCTCCATGTTTCAGAGAATTTCTGCTTCTAAAGTGAGTCTCTTTGTTCCCCTGATTGGGAAGTACTGACTCAAGGAATAAGCATCCTTGAAATGTGAGTGCTGCTTATGTACCTAGCAGTACCAAGGGAGAGACAAATGTCAGACCCAAGTTCTACCTTCAAAAACTCATAGGCTCATTATGAATACAATCTAAGAACACAAAAAATAAATGTATTTCCAGTTTGGTAAATGTGTAGATTGAGAAAGAGGTTATGGAATTTTCATGCCACTCCCCTATTCCTTGCCTTACCCATCTTTCCCATCTAGCTGTTTCTGAGTGATCTAGTAAGTAATAAATAAATAAAATTAAAATTAAATAGTAAATACAAGCATGAAGTAGCAATGTGCTACATGTCACAAAGTGGTGCGTTATTAAGTGATGTGGCAATACTTTCTGTGGGGATCAGAGGCAAATGGCAATAGTCAATGGAGGCTTCCTCAGTTGGGGGAAGGTTTGGTGGTCTGGGAATTGAGCAGCAACGTAGATAAAAGTGGGAATATTGTAACCAGAGGGAAAAGATGCGAATGAAGTCCAAGAGCCTACAAAGTCCTGAGCATTAGATCAGACTGGACTGAATGGAGGTTTCTTGGGGAGACTCAGTGGACAATGCCTGGTTATCCTCTGTCAAACTGAGCACATACTCAAGCCATCAACATAGCAAGGACACTAACAATTTTTGTTTAAAAGCTTACTATTTGACATTTTTTTAAAAAACCAAGAAGACAATATGAAAACAATCAGAACAGAATTGGACTCCTTATACTTATGTTATGGTTTTTAATAATGTTTTATATATATTTTATGGGGGATAGAGGTGAGACACCATAATCGTATCAATACTTATAACCTCTAAAGGTCTAATGCAGCCTGTTATGGGAAAGTGAAGTTGGGGCCACATTTTGGAAGATTTGAATTCCAAGTGAAGCAGCCAGACCCTGCATGTCTTGATGTGCCAAGGTCTTCAAGGGTAATGATGACCCTGAATTCTTTGGGCCTCTCAAGCAAAACAGGTTATACACCTAGTTTAACACTGGGTTTCAGCTCTTTTATTCCATGGTGTAAATTTACAAGGCTACACACATGAGGGTTTTTAAATCACAGTGATTATGTCTCTTTGTTTCATTATCATTGTTGATTGGCCTTGTTTGAAAGACATAATGTCCCCTTGAATGCAAAACCTCCCTGGCAGAATATTCCCCTAAAGCAATGGTTCTCAACCTTCCTAAAGCAGTGACCTTTTAATACAGTTACTCAAGTTGTGGTGACCCCCAACCATGAAATTACTTTTGTTGCTACTTCATAACTGTAATTTTGCTACTGTTATGAATTGTAATGTAAATATCTGATATGCGGGATGTATTTTTATTGTTACAAATTGAACATAATTAAAGCATAGTGATTAATCACAAAAACAATATGTAATTATATATGTGTTTTCCTATGGTCTTAGGCGACCACTGTGAAAGGGTCATTCGACCCCCAAAGGGGTCGTGACTCACAGGTTGAGAACCGCTGCCCTAAAGCAACTGGTGATATTTATTGCTTTTATTAACTTGAGAGTATGGAGACAGTATTGATGCCATTTATACGACATTTTTCATTCCTCCAGGGGACACTACTTTGCAGTTGTTGCCTATACCCATATGATGCCCTGAGTCATAGGTATCTGTGAAATGAGTGAGTGAATGAATGAATGAGTAATTAGGGAGGATTCGTGCTAAGAAATGGTATCCCAAAACTGGTATTGAGAGGGGAGTTGAAACAGATGATTGCTAAGGTATCTCCAATTCCAAGAACTCTCCTTATAGTGGGGGTAGGTTGGGGGAGGGAGGACATCCAGTACTCTAATTGTCTCTCAAGAGAGATGCACTTTCTGTCCTTTTGCTAGAACTTTCTTTTAAAAATCCCATCACCTTTCTCAGTAGCGTATTTCAGTTTCTCCTAGCCACAGGGGGAAAAAATGTTCTTTCTAATAGCTAATTCTTTCAAATGTCCATCTGTGTCTGTTCTTTAATGACGACAGCTCTTCTCATATTGGGATAAGAGTGTTACTAAAGCCAGTCTAGGATTCAAGTCCACAGAAGGACTTGGTGAGGAGAAAAGGCATTTACAAAAATGCACCTCAGGGTGATGGGAATCTGCAGGAGGCTGAGAGGAACCCCAGGGATTTGCTCAGGGAGGGTAACTGACAACCACGGATCTCCAAGCCAGCCTCACCACCCAGAGCATGGCCCTGACAAAGGCGGATTGCTTCAGTTATCTGGGCATCTTGATGAATGGGTGCTGCTCATGCTCAGGGGGAGATGGGAGGAAACAACCCACAGATTAATCACTTGTGGCATCACTGGATGAGTATCTTCAGAACCTGTGGGAGCCAGAGGGACAACAGATTCACAAAAGCAGAGAGGGAGACTGAAAGTAATCAGGTCATGATTAGAAAAAAAAGGGCAATGACAAATATAATACTGAGACCAATCGCCTTTAGGTAATGATTTACATAAAGATAATGACAATTAAAGTAGCCCAGGTAGGAATGGACAGTGGAGTTCAGTCCTGGGAGGTACACAGCCTAACAACCTGTGGCCCAGAGCTGGGGCCCCAAATCAAAGAAGGCAGGTTTCAGAAGCAAAAGGAGGAAGATGCCACAAAATGGGGTGAGGAAAGGAGTGGAAAACTAATGAAAGCAACCTTCTGAAGGCTCCTAAAGGAAGATAAGACTGAAATTCCCAGGCCTTCCTGTAATTTTAACAACTGCTCATTGTTAATGGAATCTTACTACTTCTGTGCCCCCAAATTACTATAGGGTGTGTGGATGTGTTTAAATAAAGAGAATTATTTTTCTTGAGAAATGTTTGATTGGGTATGTCCAGCATTTAACATACAGTATGTCATAAATATTCATTGAATGAATAATGATAGCTAACATTCACCGCACTTCTACTTTGTTTTGTTTTGTTTTTTCTATTGTTTTTATTGTTGTTCTATTACAGTTCTCCCATCTTTCCCCCCATTGCTCTCCCCTGCCCCGCCCACCTCCCACCTCTCCCATAGTCAATCCCCAACCTGCAGTCCATGTTCATGGGTCATTCATACTAGTTCCTTGACTAGACCTTTCCCCTTCTTTCCCCCCTTCTCCCCCTCCATACTTCTACTTTGTCAGACAATATACTAAGTGTTTTATGTGAATAATTTGATCCACATAATCATCCTATAAGATTGTTTTAATCTGTTTGTTATGGATGGAGAACAGAAGCTCAAATAAGTGAAGTTTCACTAGTAAGTGGCAAACATCTTGGAGGGGCTGAAAGAAGGGAGAGAGAGGAAAGAAGCAAGATAGGAGGGAAGAAAGGAACATCTTAAGAAATGGCTATGAGAAGTGTTGGAGAATCTCTTTTGAAAATCATTTGTCTTAACAAAAAATGTGCCTGGCACAGTAATCCACTTTATCTCCTCTTTACTACCAGGTGGAGAGTCTTATACAGGGCTGTGAAAACTAGCACAGCCTCATATGGGTTTGAAAGAAAATAAACAACAAGGCGGGGTTTTAAATGAACGCAGAAACAAGACACAAGCACTCTTAGCTAGTTATTTGTGCTGCTGACTCCTGAGGACTTTAGCTACAGCATGGAGACAATGGGACAGATAGGGGCTGGGGGGCTCATTGCCCAGGGTATTGATTGTCTAGAAATGATTCTGTGAATCTCATACAAGCAGGTTTTATGCAGAGTAATAGCTATAAAAACCCCTGAGGGACTGAGGGAAACATGAACAGGAAAATACAGCTGAGATGACCTCACAGAAGTCACTTAATGCTCTCCTTCAGGGAGACAGGGTACAATCTGGACTGAGCTACCAAGCAGTCTAAGCAATGAGGGAAATAATCAGCTGCAAGAGCCATGATATCCACAGGACAAAAGCAAACTCATGGTTTAGAGGAAGCACAGCTTTTTCTGAAGTTGAATCCTCAGCTATTTTTGTCCTGGCAACATCCTCAAAGGCACCCTGTGATGTTACAATCAGGAGATGTCACATGCAGCCCCTTGGACTCCGTGCTGGTCATTTCAGACTTGCAGCGGTAGCAGCAGCAGCAGCATTCTCTGAGAGCAGGAACCTAAAGGTATCACAGTGCCCTGCTGCTCAGAAGGCACATTACTGTTACTACTGTTCCATCACTTCCTGGGAGCCAAATCCCCGAATAAGAGAACCAGCGGTGGGCTTCAAAATTGCCACCCAAGGAGCACCGCTGTGGAAAGTCTTGTTCCCAGGAGGTAGAGCCTGAGTCAGAGACCCTCCCTCCTCCCCAGGGAAGGAAAGATTGAACCAGAGAATAACCCACGGAGAGAATGAGTAGAAAACAGCAAACGCCTCAGAGGTATCAGAAAACTCTGAAGAAGGGCAAGCTGTGGCCCACAGGCTGTCCTCATAGCTCCTGTCTAAGGGGGCTGTGGAACCAGAAATGCAACTGTCAGCAATTGCTTCATGGTTATATGATAGCCTATTTTTTTACAGCTGCTAGATGGAGATCCCACAGATGTTAAAGATCAGATTTTGACATTTTTAAAAAATCCTCACCCAAGGACATTCTTTCATTGCTTTTAGAGAGAGAGAAAGGTAGAGATACAGAGGAAAAAAATTGTTGCAAGAGAGAAGCATCTATTGGTTGCCTCCTGTACTCGCCCTGACTGAGGATCAAACCCGTGACCCTTCAGTTCATAGAACGATACTCCAACCAACTGGGCCACACCAGCCAGGGCTCAGATTTTGGCTTTGATTCAATTACACAGGCTAAACATTTTTTATGTACCCAGGACTGCCACTTGTTCAGCCCCACTGAGCTCTTCAAGGCGGGCATATTTACCATTTGCATTTCAGATTAGGAAATTGAGGCTCAGCAAGGGAGATGCCTGAGGAATATACCTTCCCTTCATTGGGTGTTACATTGCTGCAATTATAATAGTGATCATATCACTGCAACTCCTGTCGCAACTACTCTTGCGACAGCTGCTGGTGTAGGTACAGGCTCATCCGGTCTCTTCATTTCCCCAGCTCAGTAAAGACAAACTTGGCTCTGACTCCTTGTTATTGCACTCTTCCAATTCAAAAGAAAAAAGACTTGGCCAGTCATGAACAAGCTTCCCCCATCCCCAACAAACAAACAAACAAATAAGCAAAAACAGATCACTAGATCAGGACAGTGTCCTGACTTCCCATGCCAAAGTGACTTTGCCCCCTTTTATTCTCCCTCCTTTCTTCCAGTCCAAATATTTGTGAAGTATTTTCTATGTCCACTTCCCAGGCTTGAGCAGTTCAAAGATGAACTTAACACAGTCCCTGCGCTTGAGAGTTCACCTACTATTGCTCAGGCAGTTGGTGTTCCACACACCAGCGTGAAGTGCTGGCACAGGGGACTGAGGGACCACAGAGAAAGGCCCCCATGGGGAGGGAAATATAGGCTAAGGCTGTGAAGTTAAACGTGAAGGAGGAGGAGGGGTGGGAGGATGCAGTGCTGAGGTTACCGTGTGAGAGGGGACCTGGTGAGGGAGCTGCTGCAGCAGTAACCAGAGGTCAGGGTGGGGGCCAGGGGTTTGGGCTGGTTCCCAATGGAGGGCAAAACACCTACAGACATTTTTGGTTGATGTAAGCTTCATGTGTGTGTGTGAGTGCTGAGAAAGTGGGTGCTGGAACAGGGGTGCTACCAGCATCTGCTACAAAGTCAGGAGGTGTTGCTAATAACTCTACAATGCACAGAACAGTCCTCCACATCACAGAACTATCCATCCCTAAATGTCCAAATTTGAGAATCCTTGTGTCATAATCCCGAAGAACTAGATGGAGGTGGCCAGGTGGCCTACCCTGAGAGGCACCTGGTGCATTTCAAAAGTGCCACAATGCTCTCCAAAAAACACCGCAACAGCCCCAGCTAGAGCTGCTTCTCCAAAGCTCAGCAGCTGGGAAGGGTGGGCCTGTTACTTGCTTTCCTTCAGTGATACAGTAAATGGGGCCTCCGTCATCAGCAAGGGGCTGAGCCATGGCAGGGGACACACCCTGACTCAGCCACACTCTCCTGCCCAGCTTCCCTTGTGGCTGATGGCACAGGGATGAATGACAGGGGCCCTAGTCTGTGGTGCAGGACTAACATAAGGAATGTGAATCTTGTGCTTCATCTTTCCCAGAGACAAATTCAAAATGTGGTAAAATCTGCATGGCAGTATTACCTGGAGCAGTGAAAAAAACAGAGATCATCTAAATGTCCAAAACAAAATGTGGAACTGTTACCAATTGCACATCCATTTCCTGTAGTATTAATCTTTCATTTTAAATGATAACTGTTAAGACTATAAAACAACACCTAAAATTCTTATGAAAAACGTTAAGTGGAAAAAAAGGAGGTCACAAACTTGTATGAAGAATTAAAACCAGGATTGTTTTATTTTATTTTTTATTTTTAGAGAGAGGGAAGGGAGGGAGAAAGAGAGGGCGTGGAACATCGATGTGAGAGAGAAACATTGATTGGTTGCCTTCCATATGCACCCCAGGAGACTGAACCTGCAACCCAGGCATGTGCCCTAACCAGGAATCAAACTGGTGAATTTTCTTTTGACCTTCTGGGGCTAGGATTGTTTTAAATTAGCATTTACATCTAAAAAAGTATAGTAGAAATTCTCCCAAATGGTCAGCAGCTCTCTAAGGTGAGAGTATGGGAGGATTTTTTCCCCTCTTCTCTGTTTAGTAAATGTTCTGTAATGTGGTGATGGTCCCTTCCATAGTGAATATGTCTGTACAGACACATGCGTGCATGCCAGTATGCGTGTTACATAGGATGTCTATGTTCTGAGTTCTCTCTTCACGCTCTGTAAGAGTATACAGGTGGAGGGATGGGGCAGGGGAAGGGAGCCTCTGGGCTTAGGAAATGCTGGTCATTCCATTGAGAAGGTGATCAGCAAGGTATAGTAAGAAATAGCCTGCTTATGCCATCCTTGGGGATCATACCTGGGCTGAAACCCGAGACAGGTATTTTTCCCTACAGAGGCAGCTTTGAGGCAGATCCCCATCTGGGCTCCACTACACCCAGTAAGATAAACCTGTAAACAAACAAACAAATACCACAGTATCCCATTTCACAGACACTACCAGGCAAGTCCTGATTTTTCAGGGCTCTTGAGTGTCTACCAGAGTGGTGTCTGTGGCCCTATCCTGGGCAAGAAGGAGAGGGAAACTTCTGAAGCTGGCGGGTGCACTGCACACTGGCCAATCCCCTCCCTCTGCAGCCAGCGCTGGTGGATGGGGAAAGCACTTTGCTTTAACTGGGGTTGGCAGTTCTGGAAGGGAGATGGGGGGAGCCAGCCTCCAGGTCCAGCCTCAAGGCCCAGCCCCACCATGTAGCCATGAGCTTGGCTCTGGGGTGCTGGGACAGGCAGTGGGGCCCTGGAGTCCTGGCCTGCTCCTTCTCTTTCCCCTCCTCCCTCCTCGCCCTCTGGGCCTGGCCGTGGTTGCCACCCCAGTCCAGGTCCCTGTGTGCCTCAGTCCTTGCTCTCACTTTCCTCTCTGTCCTCACTGACCAGCCCTTATGTTCTGCTGATTGCCAGTCACTTACACCCCGTGGACTTCCCGCACTTGCTTTCTGGCCATGTATCTGCTCCAGACCCTGATTCATTCCTCTGCAGAGGGAGGTTTCCCTGGGAAAAGAAAGCATACAATGAGGTAAAGGGAGAAAGAGGCAGCAGATAAAAAGATAGGACAAGAGGGCAGAGGAAGAAAGGAAAATGACTTGCATCTGTGGAAAAATATTCTTCCTGGCCCAGGATTTGGCGCCAAGGACTGCTCCCCGGGGTATTGGACAGAAAGGAGGCGGCAGGGAGAGGGGAAGCGAAGAAAATGTCCTTCACCTCCTTGTGCCCTGAGTTTGAGTCGCTGGGTGACTCTAAGTGGCGTGACCGTTAGCGAGAGGAGGTGCGGAGAGGGAGCCACCCGCGGGGTGACACAGCGGGCCCCAAGAGGAAGGGGCCCCGCCCACGCTCCGGGAATTCGGGCCTGGATTCTGCAGCACACTCCGTGTGTGTTATTCTTACCACACAGCAGAACTATGTTCCCTTTTGAAATGGTTGGCTCAACAGCTGTTTGAAAATCCCCTGGTACTTGGAGACAAATGGTCCAAGTCAGGCTGTGCTAACAGGCCCGTTTTGGAGGCAGCAATAGGTGTGACTGATGTGGGCCCGAGGCTCCATTCTGGGGCCCATCAATCACCACCTCTCAGCGGAATTCCCTGAGGACCCTGGCCTCTCTGACAATACTGTTTACATTAGAACATGATTGTGAAACCTCCAGAATGGGCCCCATGAGCCCCCCTAGCCCAACGGAGACGTCCTCAAGGCCCTGTCTGTGGGGGGCTGAGCCCGGCCTCTGTCCTGAGGAGACAGGGGAGCACTCCCTGACTGGGAGCAGGAGCTCCCTGCAGGGGGAGAGGAGGAGAGCACCTCTCACTGGCACCACGGGACTGTCATATTGTGGTTTTAATGGGCCTGACAGCCCCCTCAGAAGTCATGTGAATTCAACCAAAGGCACCTGCTGACAGGAAAATATTTTTCATGTTTACCTCAGACTCTCACAGTGAAGATGGATTTGCCCATCATGGTGAGGGAGTGCAATGCTTTGACCGGGGCCAGGACAGCTGGGAGCGTCACTGCTCTGAACACAGGAACATTTGGGGAGCCCCAGAGCCTGGAGGAAAGCCTGGCCACAGAGACCCACAGAGATGGGGCGCTCCCAGCTGCTGCAGCTGACGAGCTTGGCTAAAGAGGGATTATGCACCTGTTTAATCTGGAGAGTAAGACCGTAAGTTATGGCTGTTTTGCTCTAACACACCCCATTAAATATTCCTGGAATCCAAATGCAAAAGGAAAAAATAAACCACTTTGAAGTTCCAAGCAAGGGGTGATGTTAAGGGGAGGGAGGGTCCAGGTACAGCTGGACAGTCTAGGCAGGGCGGCTCCTCCCCTGGCTGTACAGGGCTTGGGACAGGCAGGGTGCCATGCCAGCAGCCCCTTCCCAGCCCTGTACTGGGTGTGTCTGGGTATCAATTGGTCCTTGGATCTGCAGGAAGTGCGGGGAGGGAAGAATTGTGTCTCAGGCTGCAGCTGCTGCTTGTATTGAAGGGAGGATGGGAGAGTCTCCGACCAGGGTGAGTCTGGGGGGTGGGGTGGCCTCTTTAGAGCTTAGGCCACCCTGAGTCTCGAGTAAAGCAGATGCATCATACATGGTAAGCACAAGGCAAGTGCTGTAGGTGTATTAACTCATTTAATCTTCACAACAAACCTGCAACATGGGCATCATGATTGCTCCACATTACAGTTAAGAAAACCAAGGCACAGAGAGCTAAAGTAGCTTTCCCAAGGTACTCAGGGAGGAAGCAGCAGGGCTAGGATCTGAATCCACATTCTAGCTCCAGAATCCCTGTTCTTAACCGGATATGCCACTGTCTCTTTAACTGCATTTTAAAGCCAGCTATTCTGCCCAAGAGGTGTTTGGCAGACCACACCCTGCCCACACCAGCTCTCACCCCTTGTAAGTTTCCCCAAAGTCTGCGACTGGCTCTCTCTCTGGGTGGGAGCCCGTCTGCACACCTGCACACCACTTCCCTCACAGGGCCTGACAAAACCGTCTCAGAGCCTGTTTCCTGTGCTGTTCCCCACCCCTGGAAACAGAGGAGTTTTACAAAGCTCGGGTGCCATTCATTAAAAAGCAAACACTGAAAGTTATCTAGGGCCTCCCACTGCTCAGTCCCTGGGTTCATTCTCATTCAAGACTAACTGAAGTCTTCAGCCCCTGCAGCCCCCAGAGCCAAGGGATTCACTTGTCTTACCTCCCTGGGAACCAGACGCCAGCTCTCACCCTTCCTTAAGGCTGTCTTCCTTTCCCTCAGGCCAGAGCGAGCCTTCTCCCATCTGAACCCTGGGCCTCCTGGACCCAGTACACCTTCACCATCTGCTGAAAATGTCCCTATTACTGAAATCTCAGGAAAATATCCCTCTTTCTCCAAATGACTCACCTAGCCTCCTCATTGTTACCAAGACTCTCTCTCCAGAACACAAATCAAATGAAGTCTCTCCCCTGATTAAAACAGTTTTAAATCCGATAGGGCCAGCTGCCCACAAGATGCAATGCAGCCAGGAGGCTCTCTGCAGTCCAGTCCAGACCACTGGCCTCTGCTTACGTTATCAGCCAGAGCAGAGGCCATCGCTGCTTCCAGGTGCTGGTTTTGGTCAGTGACTCCTCAGCTGGATATGTGTCTCCTACTCATCCCTCAAAGCCCCATCCAAACATCTCCTTCCAGAGCTACTTAGAGTCAAACCAGTCTGAGATTAAATCTGGACTCAGCCAATCTCAGTTTTCTCCTCTACAAAGAGGTGGTGATGAACCAGTTCTGAGGACAGGTGTGAGAGGTAGAGATGACATGTGTAGAATATCAACTACCAAACAGCAGGTGTTCAATACATGGTAACTCTGGGCCCAAAGGCTTCCTTGCTCTTCCCTGAATGTTGGTGAACAGCAGTTAACTATGATGTCAGGTTTATGCACTCCTGAGCAGTAGCTCATGGGGTACAACAAAGTCACCTGTGAGCCATGGCATCCAAGGCATGAACATGCAAGATGGTGAGCAGTCCTCAGTAGGGCTGGCTAGAAGGCTGGTTTTGTAAGAAAAAAAAATAGAGTTATACATATAATTGCATATGCCTAGAAAACATTGAGAAGGATAAATTTCAAAATATTAAGTCATGGGACTATGATAATTTTTTTCCTTGTGTTATATATTTATCTACCTCCCCCCCCACCCCAAATGAGCGTGCATTGAGTAACTAAGAAAAAAATTAAACCACATGTGGTAGAAATCTGCATGCAATATGTGCCTTAAATTCAAAGCACCATCTGGGATTTGCGTGTCAAAAAATTGTGGTTTACAACTGCAGATGGTCATAGCCTCCATGTGGAAGGAATTAGGGTGGTTGAGCATGTCCCCACCCTAGGGAAGTCCCTGGTGGAGAGAAGGCAAACTCTGGGCCTCCCAATAGCTACTACATAATAGAGGAGTTTTGTAAATTTGACAGCGTCATCACTTAAAATAAATTACTCATTATATATGTAGTATATTGGATTTTTATTTTTGAAATGAAGTCACATTTTTAATCCATTGGGTAAGTTCTGTGTTTAAAAGAACATTCTACAAACATTTTTTTAAAACAAAGCCATTCCAGCAATTCAAACTCTCACTTCCCTGAATCTTTCTGTTGTATAAATTTGTACATTAGTTGGTTTTCTTACAGCAAGAAAGGCCTCTACACACTAAAAGAAACTGGTTCTATCAGGACAAATGCTGCCACATTTATTTCAGGATAAAACTCCAACACCGTACCTCCTTCTTTGGCATTGACATGCTGGATGCACCACAGCAAGGGAGGTGATGACATTTCTGTGTCTATGAAAAGCATATGAAGCAATTTTATGGGGTGGTTTCCCATCAGGCCTGCTTAGGGTCAGGGCAATATACTAAATTAACTCTTGACAGCCTTTTCAGTTTTACAAGTCTATCAAATTTATTAGAGACGCCTTTCTCCCCGCTTTTGTAGTTCCCATCCCTTCATGAAGAAGAGACTAGAGAAACATTTGGCCTGAATCATTTTAACACAAAAATCAGCCATGTTGAGATGCCAATGATTATGTATCTTATAAATAATAAAAATAATCTCTTCAAGAAGCAAAGTGATCCTCAATCTAAGGTTACTTAAAAGTCTACTTACAAATGAAAATTTTACAGTGTAAAGTAGTTTTAGGATTGGTTAATTCACTGGTACAATTATATCATCAATAACTCGATTCTTTCAGTCTTTCTACTCTGCTATCCAAGACATTGTGCTCTTCTCCTCATGGCTGCAACAACTTGGAATTATCAAATCCTCAAACAGGAACATGCAAAAGCCTATTCCTGAATCAGTCACTAATAGAAAGAATGGATTTACCATGATTGGCTGGAGAAGAGGGCCTTCTTCTTCAAAACAATGGTCCTGACACTTGAACAAAATCAGGGATTGGGAAGAAATCAGGGAAGAAGGAAAGGCTAGGTGGTGGGTAGTATACTACCCAGAGCTGTCACTAAGATAGACATAAGATTTATAACTGACAACAGTAAATGCTAGAAGACAACAGAGAAATTCATTTACAGTTCTGGGTGAGAAATATTTCAAACCTGAAAATCTGTACCCAGGCAAACTATCTATTAAATAGAAAATAAAATTAATTCAGTTCCAGGTAGAAAAGAATCAGAAAGTTTATCTTCCACAAACCTTTTGAAAAAATTTTAAAAAGCATTTGAAAATGTGTTCCATCACAGAAAATAGGAATCCAAAAATGAAGACTATCTGTGATCCAAGAAATGTGAAATTAACCCAGGAGTACAATGAAAATAATCTTAGCTTGAAAATCTGCAAGAGGCCAGGAACACAATAGGTCAAAGTTAAAATGAAATGTATCAAAAGACTCTACCATATATGTCTTCATAATGCAAGTGGGTTTCATTACACGATTTATTATTAGAAACCTAGAAATTATTAATCAGATGAAAGCATATCCTTCTGTCAACAATAACAACAAATAAAACAGCTTGGAGTTTCAGGGAAAATAAATAACCATACAACATCATAGTACAAATATGAAGCAAGATATAATAAAAAGTGGCATGACATTGAGCCAGTTGGCCCCAAGGTTTCCTTCCAATGGTCCAGTGCAGTGGAATAGGAGTACATTTCCTTTGCAATGGATCTAGTCATACTTTTCAAGGTTCATCAGTAGATGATATTTATATAATTATAATTTTGCAAATGCTGGCTTTTACAGTTTGTATAATCAGTTTATGAACAAAGTTAGGAAGATCAATTATAATGACAGTCAAGTTAATGAATGTCAAGTTAACAAATCTTGAAGACATGTTAAAGTAGTGTTATAGCTGACAGAAATTGAGATGACTGAACAAAAAAGTAGATGGAAAATGAAGATGTGTTCATTTCTCATTTATTTCAGGAAGGGAGTTAATAAATATGGTCTGAATTTTATGGATTTAGAAATAAAGACTCAACAATGACCAAACTAGCAGCAATGAACACTCAGTTGCCCAAACTGTGATCTCCAAATATCATTTTCTACTAAAAGTAACCAGAACTCTTTGGAGAAATCGTTAATCCAGGTCTCAGGCAGAAAATGTGTCACATGAGCCTGGAAAATCTACTCATACTAGAAAATGCAGAAGGTAAAGACCCTTGGAATTGGGTCAAGAAAATTCAGGAACAAATTTAAAGAGACTTTCATTGACCAAAGACAGAACAATTTGAACATCATAAAAATTTAAATGCAATGGCTTGAAACACATCAAATATGGGTTCAACGTCATCCTAAAAGAAAAATAAAATAAAACTCAGTGGTAACCAGTAGAGGATGCCAGTAAATCAACTCATCATTTTCAAAACTAGTAATTACATAAGTTTTACCATAATTAAAGGAGATAAAATATTTCTGCTTTTTTCTTAAAGGAGTAATTTTTCAAAATTGAATTTGTTGGGGTGACATTGGTTAATAGGACCACACAGGTTTCAAGTGTACGTTTCTATGATACACAATCTGTATATTGCACTGTGTGCCCGCCACCCAAAGTTCAATCTTCTTCAGTCACCATATATTTGATCCCCTTTTCCCTTTACTACTCCTCCATATCCCCTTCCATCTGGTAACAACCATACAGTTACCTGTGTCTATGAGTTTTCATTTGCTTTTCTTGTTTATTTATTTGTTGCTTTCAGTTTTATAGCCTACATAAGAGTGAAATCATATGGTTCTTAACTTTTTCCATCTGTTTTATTTCAATCAGAATGATATTCTCAGAATCCATCTATGTTGTTGCAAATGGCAATATTTCATCTTTTCTTATGGCTGAGTAGTATTCCATTGTATATATGTACCACATCTTCTTTATCCAGTCATCTATTGAAGGACATTTCAGTTGTTTCCTTTTACAGAAGCTTTCCAACTATCAAGAGAATAGGGACAGAGAGACCATCATTATCCCTAATAAATTAAAGGATCTAGGCAGTGGTCATCAAAGGCTGCTGGAATTATTTCAAAAAGATACAACCAGACATGATGTAGTACCTGGTGTTAGTTAACAAAACTATCTATGAAATGTTGTTACCAGAAAAGAAAATCTCAATATGAGCAAGTCTCTAGATCTAATTACCAATGTACAGGGAAATGAAGATGTAATCATCAAAATCCAGACAGTAGAAGTTCTATAAGTCAAACAACCCAGTTTCTTCAACAACTTATATTGCAATGGGAAGAAATATAGGAATGAGGAATCTATAGGTTAAAAGAAGATAAAAAGACACGTCAACGAATTACAATATAAGGACCTTATTTGGATCCTCATTTGAACAGAGAAAAATGGGAAGTAAAATTTCAACATTAACTGGCTATTAAGGAATCATTGATCTTTGTTTTAGGTGTGGTAATGGCATTACAGTTACGTTGTGTTTTTTGAGTTCTTATTTTTAAGAAATACATACAAAATATTTACATGTAAAATGATACAATGTCTAAGATTTCTTTTTAAAATAATGGGTAGGAGGGAGTAAGTGGGGGGGGTATGGATGAAACCAGACTGAGTCTGGGTTCATAAGAGAAGCTAGGTTCCAGGTACATAGGGGCTTGGTATACTTTTCTCTCTACTTTTGTATATGTTTAAAATTTTTTGTATTACAAAGTTTTAGAAGATAAAGTTTTAAGTGTGTTATTTAAAGCTAAAAATTAAGCACTAGAAAAGTCAAAAGTATAATGTAACTACTAAAAATCAGGAGACAAGGCAGAGGGTTGATGGGAGTTAGTGGAAGTACATGCAAAATTTCACCCATCTGTGGAGAACAGGCCTCATATACTAGCTACAATGGGAGGATGGAGACATAGAAACACACACAGATAATTTAGAATTATGAAGATAACCACTAGAAACACTTAAGTATTTATTAGAAGGAGGGGGAGAAAGGAAGAAAGATGTTGCCTTTTCATTTTATATAATTTTGTATTCTATAATGCTTTTAAAACCTCCGCTGCCTTGCGGCATACCTCTTCAGGGGAAAGGCTAAGGGAGTAAACCCCGACAGAAAATCCGGAGCCGGAGTCCCTAAGGCGGTTTGACGTTGTAGTCAACACCGGCAACTCCTGCGGCGCACCTGAAGCCAAGCTGTATCGACTCCGTCTTTCCCTTGGACCCTTCAGCTGCGAAGAGAGGGGGGGTCTGCTGCATGGGCAACAGCAGACCCTCCATATTACCCTGCCCAGGCTCTGTAGCTTCAGCGTCATCGCAAGATGTCGATTCAACACGGGAGGAGATAGATACCATGTCACTCCCGAGTCGGACTGCACAGCCATTCTCGGCGGTGCAGATAGACTCTTAAGAAGCTACACCATCGTCTCTCGAGACGGACGGCTGCCGACGACGACGACGACGAATGCTTTTAACATGTGAACATATTGCTTTTCAATGTGGTTAAATATACAATAAAAATTTTCATTTTGACCATTTTAAATGTATAGTTCATTAAGTGTGCAGTGGCATTAAGTACATTCACAATGTTGTACAACCATCTGTACTATCCATTTTCAGAACTTTTTCATCATCCCAAACCAAAACCCATTAAACACTAACTCCCCATTACCTCTTCTCCCCAGCCTTTATTAAATTAACCACTATGCTACTTTTATCTCTATGAATTTGCCTATTCTTGGTGCTTCACCAAAGTGGACTCATACAATAGGGTTTTGTTTTGTTCTGTTTTGTAGCTGGTTTATTTCACTTAGCACAATGTTTTCAAAGTTCGTTCATGTTGTATCATGCATCAGAATATCATTCATTTTTTATTGTGGTAAAATACACATAACACAAAATTTACTAGTTAAACAGTTTTTAGGCATACAGTTCAGTGGTATTAAGTGCATTCACATTGTAATGCAACCATCTATTTCCAGAAAATTTTGATCTGCTCAAACAGAAATTCTATACAAATTAAATAGTAGTTCCTCTTTGCCCCTGGAAACTACCATTTTATTTTTTATCTCTTTTTTTAAAATTACATTTTATTGATTACCAGTCAGAAATGAAGAATATACTAATTAAAATAAAGAACAATTTACAGGGAATCAATAGTGAATGGATGAAGCTGAGAATAAAATCAGCAATTTGGAATTTAAGGAAGCAGAAAACAACCAATCAGAACCACAAAAAGAAAAAAAGAATCCAAAATATTGAGGATAGTGTAAGGAGCCTCTGGAACAACTTCAAGTGTAGCAATATTTGCATTATGGGGGTGCTTGAAGGAAGACACAGAACAAGAAACTGGAAACTTATTTGAAAAAATAATGACAGAAAACTTCCATAAGTTGGTGAGGAAAATAGACATACAAGTCCAGAAGTGCAGAGTCCCAAACAAGATGAACCCAAAGAGGCCCACCCAAAAACACATCATAATTAAAATCCCAATGGTTAAAGACAAAGAGAGAATCTTAAAAGCAGCAAGAGAAAAGCAGTTAGTTACCTACAAGGGAGCCCCCATTAGACTGTCAGCAGCTGATTTCTCAAGAGACAGTTTGCAGACAAGAAGGGACTAGCAAGAAATACTCAAAGTGATAAAACAATCCAGCAAAGCTATCATTTAGAATGGAAGAGCAGATAAAGTGCTTCCCAGACAAGGTAAAGCTAAAGGAGTACATCACCACCAAACCAGTATTATATGAAATGTTAAAGGGTTTTCTTTAAGATGAAGATCAAAAATATGAACAATGAGATGGCAACAAATACATATCTATCAAAAATTGAATATTAAAAAAACAAAAAAGCAGAACAGAAACAGAATTATAGATATAGAGAACATTTTGATGGTTGCCAGATGGGAGGTGGGTGTCAAAGGATTGGTAAAAAAAGGTGAAATGATTAAGAAGTACAAACTGGTAATTACAGAACAGTCATGGGGATGTAAATATAGCATAGGAAATAGAGTAGCCAAAGAACACATATGCATGACCCACAGACATGAATAATGGTGTGGGGATTGCCTAAGGGAGGGGGTAGAGGGTGGAGGGGGACCAATGGGTAAAACTGGGGCAACTGTAATGGCACAATCAATAAATTATTTTTTTATCTCTATGGGTTTGACTACTCTAGGTGCCTCATATCAGTAGACTCATTACATATTTGTCTTTTTGTGACTGCCTTATTTCACTTAGCATAATGTCCTCAAGGTTCATTCATGTTGTAGCATGTGTCAAAGTTTCATTTCTTTTTAAGGCTGAATAATATTCCATTATATGCATATACCACATGTTTTTTATCCATTTGACTGTCAACAGACACTGGGTTGTTTCCATCTTTTGGTTACTGTGAATAATGTTGATACAAATGTTGGTGTGCCAGCATCTGTTCAAATCTCTGCTTTAATTCTTTTGGGTATATACCTAAGAGTGAAATTGCTGGATCATATGGTAATTCTATATTAAACTGTTTTCCACAACATTTTACGTTTTCACCATCAACGCACAAGGATTTTAACTTCTCACAACTTTGACAACACTTGCTATTTTTTGTTTTATTGTTTTTGAGAGTAACCAATCTAATAGTTAATTAATTATGTCAAATAGTGGTTTTGATTTGCATTTCCCTAATGACTAGTGATGTTGAGCATCTTTTCACATGTTTATTGGCTATTTGTATATTTTCATTGAGATATGACAATTAAAGTTCTTGTAAGTCTATTTTTGAGTTGAACTGTTTGGTTTTTGTTAAGTTGTAGAAGTTCTTCGTATACTATACATACCAGTCCCTTATCGGATATGTAATTTTCAAGTATTTTTCCTATTCCATGGCTTGCCTTTTCACTGTGTTGATTATGTTCTTTGATATGCAACAGTTTTAATTTTGGAAAATCCAGTTTATTTTTTCTTCTGTTGCCTGTGCTTTTGGTGTCATATTGCTAAATCCAATGTCAGAGTGTTTTTACCCTACATTTTCTTCTAAGACTTTTATAGTTTTACATCTTATGTTTAGGTCTTTGCTCCATTTTGAGTTATTTTTAATATAAGGTTAAGAGTAAAAGCACATATATTATTTTTAAGTTTAAAAATAAACATTTATGGAAATAAAACAAAATTATTTTTAAATGCTATAGATAATTTAACAGGATGATGCTTGTATTTTAAAAATTACCCGCGAGTTGTTACTTTTATTTCTTAAAAACTCATAGCTTTGAAAATCACATTGTTCTACTTTTCCTTCTGAAGTTTTGCAATGGTCTTTAGTTGAATTGTATTGTAAAGTCCAAAAAGCCACTGACTTTAAGGTCAACAATGACTTTTTCCACAGTGCTCTGGGAAAAATCTCAACCCTTGACAAAAGCAGGTCTTTTTCAACTTGTTGGCTTCCAGGAAAGTTCAGCTTTTCATTTGATTCATGAAGAGGGATGAGAATAGACTCTGTAAGCCTAGTGCATTGTGCACAGTAGTTGATCAATGAAGTCTCTTCAGTGTTTGCTTGGATGGTTTGTTGACTATAGAGTTCCTGGCACTGAGCACATCTCATTAACTGTTTGCTAGCTGGTGATGAGCCAACTTATGTACCAGGACATACACAGGGAAGACAGAAGTGAGATCAGCGTCTACCTGCTGGGCCTCCCCTGGCAGATCTCCCAGCTCAGGGAATGAGTGACTCTGAAGGTGTGTCCAAATTTTCAATTATCTCCTTCCCCTTGAAGTCTCTGAGTGTGAACATTTAGGGTGATCTGGCACTGGGAAAACATCAGTGCCCTACATTAGCAACATATATACAAGGCCTTTTCTGTGAAACCCTCAAATTGCCATAGACCTGCCTATGAAATGCAGCAACAGTTACTTTTTGGTGAGCACTTAATTGAATCTATAATACTATGCCATATAATTTTAAGACTAAGCTGCGGAGGTGGATGTTTTAGTCCCATTTTACAAATGAGCATACTGAGGCTAATTGGCATATTTAAGGTTATACAGGTAGAATTTAAACCCAAGTCTGTCTGCCCCAAAGACTTTTCTCTGAACCATCACAGACTTATTTTTAGCTTACACTTCACTGCTCTCATTTTTAACACTGTCAAATTTTTCATAGAAAAGCAATTCCAAATGTTTTTAGTCACTTCTTGGTTTATCCTGGTGAGCCACCTCCACTCAGGTAGCAATAAGGGTGAGCAAGGCCACAATCTATTAACTTCCCCCCACACCCCACTTCTGCTGTCCCCCTTCACTTTCACCCTTCAGACTACCATTGGTAGTGGTACATGGTAAAAAACAAAAATAACATAAAAAGGAGACCCTGTTCCCAAGCCCTCCTAGCTAAGTCCCTTAGCAAAGCTTTCAAAAACTCAAAAGATGCAACAACTGCCTTTGAGAAGACTGATCGGTAGGCTCCCACTTGCTGCAGGGCAACCCCACTACAAGAAAGAGAGCTTCCATTCAACTCTCCCTGGACCAACTTTTAAAAACACAGGAATCATCCCTAAAAATCTATTGAATTCTAAAAAGTAAATACAATTATGAAGGAAATGTACATTTTATTTGTGATAGCTCAAAAGAATGGTTCTGGGAGTTCAGATGTATGATACAATGGAGTCGTATTTTGTTGGCTGTGTGTATTCTTAGATTATAAGCCAGCTTATTATACCACCAATATGGCAATTATTTCAAAGCTCAGAGAAAGGCAGAAGTAAATAAAGGTTGAGAGACAAAAAGCTTTAGTTTTTGACTATTGTCTGGCTGTGTGACTTTGGACAAGCTACTTAAGATCACTGGACATTATTTTTAATTAATTAATTAATTCTTTTTCTTCATTGAGACTGCCAAGTATTTATTACACACATTTTGTTTTGAAATGTACTGTGGTATTTTAATTTACAGAGATTACACAGAAAGGTCAATGCCATTGAAAGAAGAATTTATTACTTACATTTCCCAAGAGAAAGGAACACACCACTCCAAGCAGAGTCATCGGGGAGCCTCAGGATGGTCAGAAGGCAAATGACAAGAGTGCAGGGAAAACCTGTATCAGGGGGTCTCTACTTGGGGTCCTGCAGGTAAGGCAGCGAGGCAGAGTAGAATAAAGGTTTAGGATTGACTCAACTGAATAATTCCAGTGGCCTTTGGGCAATAGGAATGGTCTCCGGAGGCCTTTTACCTGGCTCTTGGATGACCTAGGGCAGAGGAAATATTGGCTTGGTGTAAGAGAGCTAGGTCAGGAGGTGGTTGGGGCTGTTTGGTTGGCATATGAAAGATATGCTACTGGCCAACCTGCTTTGCTAGCTTTAAGAATTGTCGAGTCCTATGAAAGGTAGTCTCTCCTGGGGTCTGTAAGACTCCCAAATACCAGAGTAACAAGAATTAAGAAAATATAGTTAATAGGCATGACATCAACAAGATGGCAGAATAGACGTTTTCAGCACTTGTCCCTCACAGAAACATCAATGTGAACTACCACCCACACATGAAAATACCTTCAAGAGAGTTAAGGAATCCTGGTGAAAGTTTGCAGCACCCGAGTAGAGCACAGAAATAAGATGCATTAAAGAGTGTAGAAAGGACAGTTTCACATTAATCCACATGGCTATTGTCTGAATGCTTGTGTTCTGTCCAAATTCGCATGTTGAAACCTAATGTCCACTGTGGTGGTATTAGAACATGAGGCCTTTGGCAGCCCTTTGGGAGGCAGAATCCTCATGAATGGGATTAGTGCTCTGATAAAAAAAAAAGGTCCAAGAAAACTCCCTTGCCCTTTCCATCATGTGAGAACCCAGCAAAAGTCAGCATTCTGCATTGTGAAAGAGGGCCTCCATCAGGACCTGACCATGCTGGCACCATGATCTTGAACTTCCAGCCTCTAAAACTATAAGGAACTATAAGAAATGAATTTCTGTTTATAATCCACTCAGTCTGCAATATTTTGTTAAATCAGCCTAAACAGACTGAAAACTGTGCCATCCCTCCTCCAACTCCTTACAGTGCAACATGGAGACAGAGACACACTATGTGAAGGAAGAAGAGTGAAGTGAGCACCCATCTTTGCTGTGGACACAGCATCAAGATGCCCCAGTGAACCTGGGCACGGGACCCACCTCTGCAGCTCCAGGCTCTAGGCTAACCCCAGTGCCAGGCCAACTGTCTGGCCGAGGCTCTAGACCCACCACCATGGACAGGTTCTGGGCCAATCCCAGCACCCGTAGACCTGCATGGTCCAAGGCACTAGGGGCTGGCTATGCCATGGGAGGCCATGGGGGCCACAAAGAGAAGCACCAGGGTCAGTCCGAGGGCAGAGGGAACAAAGGGAAAGAGGGGCAAGAAGAGCCTCTGTGGGTGAGAATGGGTGAGGCAGGTTAAACAGTTTAGGATAGGCTAGTTTGAATAACATCAGCAGTCTCTGGGCATAGTTGTCTGGGACCTGGCCTGGGGTAATTGGGGCAGATAGATGGTGGTCCAGAATGGAATGTGAGAACCTGAGAAAGGAGGTAATTCGGTGTTTGGGCTCTAGATTTGTTAGTTTACACTTGAAGAATGTACTTGTGAGCATTGTTTTACTAGGAACTGGGAGGGCAGTCCCTCTGGATCAACAGAACCCAGAAGTCAAAACATCAGAATACGGGGGCGGGGGGCTGGGGGGGGGGGGCGACGGTTAATACAATAGAGTACTTGACATATGCAGGGTTTATGTTACCTAAACCCTAACCATACCAGGAGGTTAGAGATGAGGAAACAGGCCCAGAGATACAACACAACCTTCCCAAGGCCACAGAGCTAGTCAGACATCTGGTCTGCCTCCAAAAGCAGTTTTCTAAGTAATTCCAAAGAACTTCCAACATTAATTCTTCCAAAGAAGGGGGAGTGACTCATACTGTGGATCTGGACCATGACCTTGATGGCCTGGGCAGTTCCTGTCCCACTACTGATCTCCAACATATGAACACTCTCTTATCTCCCTGGGACCTGTATGACTCGGGGGCCCTTCTTCTGGTTTCTTACCATGGGCCACCCGAGGGCCTGCCCAAGCAAGATTTCCACCCACAAAACCAGTGAGCAATGAGGTTGGGGTCCCTTTGGTCAAGAAGAGAACTAAATGAGAAAGCCAGTAAGCTCCTAAGGTCATCATCACCAAGTTACAGGCCCCATCAAGTTTCCCTACAGCCATAACCAACCCACTGGTAATACTTGGAGCAGCACTGGCTGGCCTGTTTGGATTCCGTCCAGAGCACTGTCCTGAGCTCACAGTGCCATCAGCCCTGGGCACTACTGATTGCACAGCTACGCACATCTCCTTTCCACCACCTCAAGCCAGACCCCTGCAAAGAGGGGCCCAGAACAGCGTATCCACCACCCCCACTCCCACCACATCCCTGGGCCTACCAAGGAGCAGGTGGGTTCCTTTAAGAAGCATTTATCCTTAGGTGCCACAGCTGAGCTCAGACATATATTGTCAAAGGCTGACTGTGGCTCTTTAGCCAGTGCTGCACAGCAGGACCATTTAAGTCTGGAAAGCCTGGGTGAGGAAAAGCCTGGCAGCAGTGAGAAGAGAAGTGAGCACTCACAACATGAGCCCCTGCCACTCCCGCCCCTCTGGAGGCTAAAGATGCTTCTCCTCAGCCCACCCTTCCTCTCAAAAGCAAGGACCTGCACGGTCCACGTGCTGCCTTTCCCATTCCAGGTCAAATATCTTTCTGGGAGGCGCAGATCCCATCTTTTAGGCCTAATCTAAGTTGTCTGATTTTCAGTGATGGACCTGGAAGAGATCCTGGAAATAATAAAACTGAGCTCTCAGGTTTTGTAAACAAGGAAGTCAAGGTTTGGAGAGCTAGAGGCTTGTCCAAGGTAGGAGGGGGAGTAGGTGGCACAGTTTAGACACCTAAGAAGTCAAAGCTGACAAATCAAGATGGCCTAGATTGCATGAAGACAGAAGCACCAACACAGTGGATGATAGTGGATCTGCCGGGGGCAGAAATAGTGAGAAATCACAAATGATTATTGTCATTTCAAACCACTGGGTGTTAGGGTGATTTGTAGATAACAGTATATCTGGGATCAGTGTATTCAAAAGTCCTCAAAAAACTGGAATGTTCCCCTTCTTCTGGTGAATTCTGGAAAGAGCTACAGGCTCCTGCAGGAAGGACTAGAGGAAGATCTTATTCCATACATTTGCTGATGTGGCAGGTCTTTCCTTGAGGAAACTTGCCTCCTCTTGTATTGGTCCACAGGTCTGAAAACAAGCTCAGTCCTGGATATTAGGACAGGTAGAGCCATTTCCAGTGGGGCTTACAGCAACCTCCTGTTCCATTTCTCATGATCTCATTTAGTCCAAGTCAAGCATTATCCAATTGGTTTCCTGTCTGTTTTGCCACTAGGAACTTCATGGTCCATTTGCCATTGCCACAGATCTCTGTGGGTCAGGATCCTCATAGGCTGTTCTGCTCTTGTTATCCATCATGATAGTTATTTACCTCTGATGTTTAAGTGCTATTGGTAGGACTCAGAAGCATGGACTTCTTTCATATGTATTGATATGGGGAATCCAGTTCCAGAACAGTGTCTCCTCCCATCCAACATGGCCCAAGGGACAGTCACCGGTGAGCCTCTCAGGGGACCCCTCCTGGTCTTATGTAATAAGTCTGTTCAAATACTGTCACCAGTCTATAGAAGGCTGACTCTTGCTCAATACCATACTAAAGCATTTCCAGCACCTCCACCTAACTGACTGTGTGTCATCCTTGTTCTGAGCTTCGAGAAGTCATTCCAGAAGGCTCTAGGACCCACTTTGGGAGCCCTTGACTAGTTGCTAATTCCTGAGTCATGGAAGTGTGGCACAGTCAATAAAGTCCTCCCTGTGCCGCCTTATATTCTTTCCTCCCTGGTTCTCACGGCCATGTCCTACCCAGTCCTGACCAACATGTGTTAGGCAGGCCCTGCAGCCCTTGGGAGCATGCTCCTTTCCACCAGCAGCAGGGGCAGTGCTGCCCTGCTCAGGCCAGGCTGTGTCAGGACCCTGGCTCCTGGCTTGAAGCCTTCATGTGGGAAGGCAGGAGAGTTCTTGGGGAAAACACAAGCCATCTTGAAGGCATCTGTCCCAGGTGAGTCCTTTGCACAGTCTGCATGCAATGGCAGAATGCTCTCCCCCAGCCACAAGGTGGATGCCACTCTTGCCAATCCCTAGGGCTTGAGGGGTCAAGTTCATCTACCTAAAGTCCTCATGACAGGTCTCTCGTCTCTGCTGCTCCCCTAACAAGGTCCTGAGTTTAGCAGAGGAGACTAACCAGGTCTTGTATCTCCACCATCTTTACAACTGAATTTGAGGCTAGCTTTCAGCATCTTCCTCAGGCTAGGAGATGAGGGACCCTTTAAGGAGTTCTGTGATGGCTTCTGGCTTTCATGTTGCACTTTGTGTTGATAATTGCCTCATTAGAGATTGTTATTTTCTTTCTGCTGAGTTTCTATGGCAGTTACAATCCAACCTTAAAATGGTAATTACTCATGTATCTTCAATCACGAGAGCTACTTGCATAAGCCACTGCATCTTCCCCTCTGCCTATAGCCCATCTTGATCCACACCAGGTAAATGTGGCTTGATCACAGCCATAGTAAGTCTAATTCCATGGTGCCCTGGAAGTTATCACTGTCAGCCAGCAAGGGATGCAACTCTAGGATCAAATCTGAGGCCAGCTTCTGAAGCCTCTCGGGGCACCAGTGGTCTTAGACTGGTTCCCCCAGAAGCACACCTGGAGACAAAGATGGGTGCAAGTGACTTATTTGGCAGGTAGTCCCAGAAACACCAACTCAGGGGTGGAAGGTGAGACAGGGAATGGAAGGAAGGTACTAAGGTATATTCAGAGCAATTGACCATTGCAGGCAACCTGGACTCCACCTTGTTGGGCATCTCTGGGAGATGGTGTGAGGCAGGCTCCAGGATTCTTACCTGCTGATAAATTACCTACTGAAGCATTTACCCTCCAACTCCGGCTGGCTTCTGGGGTGTTACCCCAGTCTATCCCACAGGCAGCCAAGAGAAAGCCCACGGGCAGTTGTCTACAGTAGGCTGCTGCAGAGCCGATGAGAATGAGTGAGAAAGCACAGCAATGACAGTACCTGCTACAGCCTGCATGTGCATATTACTGAGCCGAGGCAAATGTCAGTATGCAAGGGTCACATTTGCAAGACAACACAGACAAGAACTGGGGTAAAGGTATCAACTCACAGTCATGTGGCAAAGAGCATGATCTCCAAGGAAGTAAGGACCAGAGCAGTACACTGTGACAGAAGCAACAATCAAAACAAAATGCAGAGCAATGGCCCTTGTCAGGAGGGGGCAGGCTACAGTGGTGGCCCTGAGCATTTGGGTACTTTATGTGTGAAGAGGAATATCGAAGAATGCCCAGAGGAAGAGGGAAAAGTGTCAAAGAGGCATTATGCATCTCCTAACATTGCCAAGGACCAGCCTTGGATAGAAGAAGATGGGTAAGCTGAGAAATTAGCTTTTATGAGCAGGCTTCACACTAAATCACATCAACTGAGCATGTGATTTAGAGAGGTCCCCTTAGAAAAGAACCCAATTTCCATGTAACAAAAGCCAGTAGCTATCCCTGACAATAAGAAAACTGTTCATTTCAGGCAATTCACTGAGAAATCAACAGGTTCAGTAGAAAAATGAATAAACTAACAGAACAGTAGCTAAACTGTCCTGGTGATGTACAAAATAGCCAGTGATTATGCCTAAGGACAGGTGTTTTCACTTTTCCACCAGCTCTTTTGACACTGGCTAACCCAGCCTACTTGGCTAGTGTTTACCCGAGGTTCCCAACATAGGCGATGCTACAGCCTTTGGCACAGAATGAGCCAACTGGTAAGCAGTTGTCATGAATGAGGCACCGAACAGAAGTCAAGGCCAAGGATAGAGAGTCTTGGGTGATCCTCCTTTACTGTCAGCTTCTGTCTTTGATCCTCAGGATAGAGCACTAGAAAGCCATTGCTCTAGAACACAGTTCTCCAAGGAGTCATGACTAATCTTTGACTCATAATCATAAAGGTACTGGCAAGACAGGCTATATCATTTGTGGGGCTAAATGCAAAATTAAAATACGGGATCCCTTATTCAAAAATTATTAATAATTTCCAGACAGCAATGACAGATCATTAGACCAACCTGGGCATCCTGTGTTAATGCACAGGTATCATGCCCACGAAGCCAACCTGAGTACAGAGAGCAGTGGGCTAGGAGTCAGTAGCCCCGGATTTGCTCCTCACCCTCCCACATGCTTGCCGTGCAGCTATAAATGACTCATTTAGTTTCTCTGGGTTGTCTGAAAATTCAGGAGAAATATCAAATATATGAGGAAAATTCAAGATTTTAAATCTAGTTTACTATCCATATCATCAACCTATTAGAAATCAATATTTCTATAAATATGGATATAGATACCCCTGAGAAAGCTTTCTTTTCAACCAACATCTATTCTTTACTTGCCTCCTGCCTGCCACTAGTTCAGGCTCTGGGGACAGTGATTAGGGACATTCACTTCCTTATGGGACGCACACGTTCCATATCCCCGTACCTAGAGGTGGGACCACAACATTAACAAGCAGAATATATCCCCCCATTACGCCTTTCAAAGTTGTTGCCATGAAATATTATTTCAATCTTGAATGTTGCTCTGCTGGAATTGCCTTTAATGTCAAGGTTAAACCACCAAGAAAGTTAACCCCATTGCACTACCGTCACTGCTATCTTTGGACTACTTACTATAGTACCTGCTCCATTATCCATCTTGTTAGATAGTTCTAGTTCAGAATGATTTGTGAACATTTCAAAAATTTAAACCCACCCTTCAAGAAGATTTTTAAACATGAAGTTTATTTAGTATGTTATATTTTGTAAATTAAATTTTACAGATATTTTCTTTGTTCATCAGGACAGTAGAAGAAAGTATTATTTTTATCTCCATTTTTTGTAAGAGATTTTTGTCTCTAATAAAATAGACAAAAGAATATACAACTCTTCCAGAAACCAATTCTTTAAAAATGCCAAAACTATTTTGAGAAATAACAACATCCTTGGCATAAGTCTATAGGTCCTTAATGAAATAACTTCAAAGGAGAACCACGGACCTGAGGTCTGGATGACTAAAACAGTTACATAATTTCAATCACACTCATACCTTAACAATCCACCAGGTGTGGGCACACATGCAATGCACTGGAATAGCTGTTTTGAAATAGAATTCTACCTTCAAGGAACATCTAACAGAGAAGTTTAATATGTTACACAAAACTTGGGCTGACTGGATTAAAACGCAGGAGGATGGCCTTTATCTCTCTGGTCACTCCCTACTTAGCCTGGTCCTTGAACCCTAGGGCCCCAATAGCCCAGTTAGAAAATCAGCAACTTAAAGCAAGCTGTAGAAAAATTAATTCTAAAATGTTGTTTGACTAGAGGAAGTGGCTTGTTGAGTCAAAGAGGAAAAAAAGCGACCAATAAAGAGGAACAATAATTCATTACTAGAAAAAATACAACCAATTAAAATAGGATTACTCATATTTGAAAATTAATCATATTTCCATTCCTGAAGTGCAGAAGTATAGGTGAAATTTGTTTGGAAATATGCACAAATATTCTCTCCCACACTCATACGACAGTGGGGGTCATAGCAGAGGTGCTGTGTGAATCTCAACAAACACTGTTCATATTAAAAAGCAGCAGCACACAGCTCATGGGAATTTGTGAAGAGAAACCATTTCCCATTTTCCACATAAAGCCTCCAGAGTGGAAGGCAGGGGGTGGGGACAGGCGGCCTCAGCAGCACAGATACTTGTTGTGGTCACTAGCGGTTCTTTTGGAGGGGTGTTTTTTCAGTGCAGTGGGGAATTGATGACACTCTGGTTCACCCAGGGCTCAGAGGCCTCACCGCCACTCCCACCACCACCCCCACCAGGCATGTGTGAATCCCTGGAGACAAGTGTTTTTTGATTGACTTTTGTGAAAATAACAGTATTTCAGACAAACTGTGAATAGAAATCAAGACCCAATAACCTTAAGGGACAGAGACATGCAATTAGATCATGAGATTAATTTTTCAGAGTGCCCAGGTGGGATGAGGAGTGAGGCAGGAATAGTTCAGACTTTGGAACTTGGCCCGGGATCAAAAATGTTGGCTTTCTAATTTGCCTTTATGATCCCAGGTCATAAAATAATGCAAGTAAGAGTAACACAGTATTGAGTACTTAACCTTGTGCTAAGTGCTTACTATGCATTTCTTCCTTCAATCTTCACAAGAGCCTTCACACAAGCCAGGTGCTTAGTTCTATTTTACTGTTAGCCAAGGAGCCCTGAGATCCTAAGGAGCCTGAGTGGCCTCACTTACAGGCAGTAAGTGGCAGGGCTTCTTCGATGCTAACCCAGTTCTGATTCCTGGGTCTGTGTTGTTGGCCTTTGCACCATGCTACTCACTACCCTGGACAGGCAGACTCTGATTGTTTATCTTTCCTATTGTGGAAAATAGAGAGCAGCTGAGGAGGAAAACATTGTCCCTGACTTCTCAGCTCTGAGATCCTTTAAACCCCAGACACAAGGATGCAGGTGTCAGTCATGAAGCAGACCACCCACCCATACTGCTCACATACCTTCTCCCTCCCTGCATCCACAGGATCCCTAGAGAGAATGTGAAGGGTGACTGGTCATAGTGGGCCCTGGGGGAGGGAGCTCCAGTGGGCCCTACCTGCTTCTCTCCAGCCCAACCCCTCAGATCACCTCTCTTCTGGCCATTTACTTCTCAGTCCTCTCCAAATATACCGCAAAGCAAATAGCTACAGAATTCCTATGAACACATGGGTTTTACTACTCTCTTCCTGCTTTTGGGATTTTGAATACATTCATGTGTTTCTTGTAAATGCTAAAGATAAGGCGTGGAATGCAGCTTTTATCCTCTCCCTCCCTTCCTCCAATTTTTAGTCCTCTTAATACAGGAATGGGCCAGACTCCACCTATTATAGCTGAATGTGCTACCATAAAAATCTGAAAAAATCCAAACCATCCTGCCAATATCCTCAGAAACTGAGACTTTCCACAGGGAGTGAAGAATGTTCTGCATTCTACTTTTAGATGTATAAAAAAATAAAAGGGGGTGGGGAAAATAGTTAAACAAAACATTTGTTCCTGTTCAAAGAGTTACAAAAATTAATAGCAGCTTTGGGTTTCAGGTCAAAGCAATACTGTGAGTTTACCCTTTGAATCTCCCTTTGCTTTCCATGCATACCCATTATAGGTGAATTTTTCTTTACATAAAAAGGGTAAGGCCACAATTAGAACCAAAATAAACATATCCCACAACTAGAAATTGAACAGACATGCATTTGTGAGAACTGAGGTCACAGGCCTGTGGAGCTCCAGGCAGACGAGGCCTGAGCTCAATTATGGTGGGAAGCAGGACTGAAAGTTTCTCTTTCCTGGTGGGAAACTGAGCCTCATTTCTGGGACAGTGAGGCAGGAAGGGCAGAGCATGGCTGGGATCACACTTCATCCTCACAGCTGGGGGAGAAGCACAGAACGGCTTCACCTGGGTGACTCTATCACCAAGAAACAGAGCCGCTACAAGCCACATCAGGGGGGTGAGTAAAGGCAAACACAAAACCAGGAAGAGGGAACTCAGAAACATCCCAATCCAGACAGCCCTGCCAACCAAAGTTCTTTATAAAGGATGCGGGGTAAATAGCTCTAAGAAGTGCTCCCACAAACTCAATAATCAACAGAGAACCCTACCCTCTGTGAATTTAGGTAATACATAGAGGCAACCTCAAAATGAATTTCAAATGAGCATATTTAAGCCCTTAAAGGCCACCAAAAATATTAACAAGACTTTGTGCAACAAAACTAGGGAGCAATGAAACAAGAAAAGATGGGGAAAAGAACCAATTAGAAATCTTGGAAAAGAGAAACACAATAACAGAAATAGGAGTTTGTACAGATAGCCTCAGTTCAGTACACATTCACCAATCTTTCATACATGGATTTCGTGTTCAGAATGTGAACCAAAGATGCTTGGGCATTTCACGGAGTCTCAAGTGCGTGTTGGGGATAGAGGGGGACAGGGAGGGAGAGAGGATGAGAAGCAGAAGCAGTAGAAAGAGGTGAAGATATTGAAGATGGTAGCGCCTTGGAGACCCCAGAAACCCTCCCCCCAGCATTATTTAACCTCCCTGGAGCTCCACAGCCTTATCTGCACAATAAGGATAATTATGGTCACTATAGAGTTGTAGCGTTGTGGTGAAGATGGTGAACTTTTTTTTACTTTTTTTATTGTTGACACTATTACAGACATCTTCGTATTTCTCCCTTTGCCTACCTCCACCCAGCCCTTGCCCTGCCACCCTCACCCCAGCAATCCCCACACTGTTGTCTGTGTCCATGTGTTGTGCATATATGCTCTTTGGCTGATCCCTTCACCTTCTTTCATCCAGTACCCCCCTCCCCTCCCCTCCCTTCCCCTCTGGTAGCTGTCAGTCTGTTCCTTGTATCCATGCCTCTGTTTCTATTTTGTCCTTCAGTTTATTTTTCTCATTAGATTCCACATATAAGTGAGATCATTTATGTAACCCTGAGTAAGAGCAACTCATCAAGGAAGGAAAATATATCAACACTTTGTTTTAAAATTGCATTTTTAATAATAAAAGAGATCTAGTACCTTCCATATCACCTTCCTTTGTTATCAGAATACTACCTTCTCTGTATTCTAGTCATAGAAATATCCCTTAGATGAGTTGTTCTTGACTCCTACTAATAGAGGCTGCTCCCGACCTCTGAGCACTTCCTCCACTTTCGGAGCTGCGGTCCACACAGCTCGAGTGAGTCAGAATCAGATGGCCATGCTGATGTTTTACTGGCTCACTTGACAGAAGAAAAATGTTTCGAAATGACTTAATCCTTTTACTCCTAGGGTCTTCCTTCTAAGTGCTCCCTCTTAATTCAATAAAAACGTATCTGTGTTAATAAATGTCTATGTTTGCTCCAGCCTTGGAGTGTGTTTCATCTGATCAACAAGGGGCCTGCGTCTGCTCCCACGCCCACAGCGTAGTGCTTGACTATGGGCAAGGACTCATTTTCAGTAGTGGATGCCCTCTGGTCTCAGGAAAAGAGAGAGCCCTGATTAAATAAAACAGCAGAATTAGATCTTCCAACATAAGTAGAACCAGAAACACCTGTGCGTGATTGCCTCGAGCAGTGTCAGTGACCTTAAGGGGAACAGGGTTAATTCGAAGAATTCCATATACCCAGGTGGCCCCAGTGTCAGAACCAGAGAAACATTCTTCATATAGGGGGAGAACTTAACAATCTTTCTCTTATTTCTTTATTTACCTGCAACTGTTTAAAAATTATAAATTTTCTCAAACACCTGAGATAATAGATGTTAACATTTTGCCAAATTTATATAAGGTTAACCAAGCTCTCTAAGAAATAAAAATGTTGTTGATATGACTAAAACCCCACACTGAAACTTCCCCCATACTTTCTCTCCTGAGACAGTTACTGTCTTAAAGTTAACATTCATGTTTTATTTAATTTTTTATAATATCACATATACACTAGGTAGTCATAAACTTTGTACTACTATGTGCTTTAAAACTTATGTGAATGGTATCCCTACCCTTTTGAATCTTGCTTTTCTCACTCAGTATTATGTATTTGTTATTTCACTCATTTTTTTTCTGCAGACAGTTATAGGGTGCCTACAATAAACCATACACTGTTTTAGATACTGGGGTGGTAGGATTGAAAAAAAAAGGGCAGAGATATAGAACCCCGACCCTCACAAAACAGACAATAAAAAGAATAATAAGTTAAGGGTCAAGAGGAAAAGATGGTGACAGAGTAGGTTGCAGTGTTATCTGCTTGCTCCCATTGCGGAAGGACTTGGAGTACAAACACGGAGAGGAGTGAGTGCGGATTTCAGACAGCGCGAACAGGGAAGGGGGTGTGGTAGTGGCATGAAGGAGGGTGGAAAGATCAGCTGCGTTCTCCAGGCTGAGTTGCTGGGCCTCCCAGCCTGGCACCTCTGCCTCACCACACCTGAAAGGGGCAGCTGTTGACCGGCTCATTAGCCGGGATCTGCTTGGAGGCTTCCCCCTGCCAAGGGCGCACCTACCAGCCAAGTCCCGGAGGGAGTCAGCTAGAAGGTTTGGCTGAAACAGCCAGAGGGGTGGGAAGACAGTGAACAGCCTGACTGTGAGAAACTGTATAAACTGAGTCTAGGTGGGGACTCCCTTGGCTGGCAACCCTCGGCTGACAGCTCTGCACTCTGGGTGCTCGCACCAGAGCCCCACCAAACAAAGGGACGGAACTGAGCCAGGGATAGGGGCCCATACGGGAAAGCTGCAGAGGAACTGCAGACTCAGTAGGGACCCCAGGTGGGCAGGTGGCACGTGCAGGCATACAGGCAGGGATGGCAAGCTGGTGCTGCAGCTTAGGAACGGAGACAGGACTTGAGGCTGGGCAGAGACTATTGGCACGTGCACACTGGCCCACCAGCAGAACAGCATTACTAGACAAGCCTGAGGAGGGCTGAGGATGCCACAGGACCAGGGGGAAGGGACTCAACTCAGTGCGGCTCAGCAGAGCAGCGGCAGGCCCACGAGTGAGAGACTAGCAACCCCAGAATCAGGCTGGATCTCCTCACAGTCTGCCAGCCAGAAAAGATTTGAAACCCATGGAATTTTGACCAGGGATGGGTCCAGAAAAAGAAGACAGTGCCCAAAGGTTTTATTGAGTATAAACTCTTTCTTTAATGATTTCCTACCTTCTCTCCCTCCTATTCTTCTTCTTTAATTTTTTTTGTTTCTTTGTTTGTCTGTTTTGTTTATCCTCCCTCTCACACAAAACATGTAGCATATAACTGCTATACAAACCTAATACTATACACTTCCACTTTCTCACTTCATTCTGCATTCTTCCTCCCTTTTTAAACATACAATGTACTGTCTCGCATAGCCTTGACCCTACTTGCTGCTATTATTATTCTATCATCTTCCCTCTCAAAATCATCTTTCTTTCATTTAAAACAACTCTTATCTGTTTCTCCTATAGTATAATAGTCTTAACCTCTCTACATTTATATTAATACTGGCTCATTTGCTGCCAATAATGGGATTGTGGGTGGGGGATATTTTGGAGGGTGTGGGTTTCTTGCCTGGGTTGTGTGTTTATGTTTTAACAACATCTCCACAAAAGAATTCAAGACAAAATAGGCAAAGTGACTCTCAGTCAACTAGCCAGAGGGAAGTTTCCACCAAAGAGTAACTAAAATACAACCAGACAGCTTAAACAAATGACATAAGGCGCATCCCAAGAGTGTCAGGCTCAGGAGATCAGAGACTGCACCATTGAATCCCCCAGATCTCCTATGAAGAATCTCATACCACAAAGGTGGGAAATCAAAGCAGACAAATCTAATAAACAAAAGCAAACAAGAAGAACCCAACATGGGTAGACAAAGAAACAACCTCCAAATGAAAGGAAAAGAGGAATCCCCAGAGAGAGATAGGTGGACTAGACATAAGCCAACTGTCCGACATGAAATTCAAAAGAATGGTTATAAAGAAGCTCAATGAACTTGACAATCTCAAAGAAAACTACAACAAACTCCAGGGAAATTACAAGGAACTGCAAGGAAACTACAAAGAACTGCAGGGAAGCTACAAGGAACTTACAGAGAACTCCGTCCGGTCGGCAGCCGTCCGTCTCGAGAGACGATGGTGTAGCTTCTTAAGAGTCTATCTGCACAGCCGAGAATGGCTGTGCAGTCCGACTCGGGAGTGACACGGTATCTGTCTCCTCCCGTGTTAAATCGACATCTTGCGATGACGATGGAGTGTCCTCTCCAGTGAAGCTGAAGCTACAGAGCCTGGGCAGGGTGATATGGAGGGTCTGCTGTTGCCCATGCCCATCCGTCTTGAGAGACGATGGTGTAGCTTCTTAAAAGTCTATCTGCACCGCCGAGAATGGCTGTGCAGTCCGACTCGGGAGTGACACGGTATCTGTCTCCTCCCGTGTTGAATCGACATCTTGCGATGACGCTGGAGTGTCCTCTCCAGTGAAGCTGAAGCTACAGAGCCTGGGCAGGGTGATATGGAGGGTCTGCTGTTGCCCATGCAGCAGACACCCCTCTCTTCGCAGCTGAAGGGTCCAAGGGAAAGACGGAGTCAATACAGCTTGGCTTCAGGTGCGCCGCAGGAGTTGCCGGTGTTGACTACAACATCAAACCGCCTTAGGGACTCCGGCTCCGGATTTTCTGTCGGGGTTTACTCCCTTAGCCTTTCCCCTGAAGAGGTATGCCGCAAGGCAGCGGAGGTTTTTTGGAATCAGAGTTTTCCTTCTCTGATGTACCCTGACTGGAAGATCGAACCAGCGACACTTAGCTCGCAGGCCGACGCTCAATCCACTGGGCCAAACCAGCCAGGAACACAGAGAACTACACCAGCATTAAAAAATGACATAAAACTATTAATAAGAACCAGGAAAAAATGAAGAATACAATTTCTGAACTAAAGAACAGAGTAGAATCAATCCAAAGTAGGCTAAACGAAGCAGAGGATCGGATCAGTGAGATAGAGGACAATGTAGAAAAAAATTCCCAGTCAATCCAAAAAAATGAAAAAATATTTTAAAAGAATGAAGAGGGGTTAAGATAACTGCAGGACAACATGAGACTAAACAACATTAGAATCATAGGGATATAAGAAGGAGAAGAGGAGGAGCAAGGGATAGAAAACCTGATAGAAAAGGTAATGACAGAAAATTTTCCTAACCTGATGAGAGAAAAAGTCATGCAAGATGAGGAAGCACAGAGGATTTCAATGAAAATGAACCCAAAAAGGTCCACTCCAAGGCACATCATAATTAAAATGGCAACATTCAAAGACAAAGTGAGACTCCTAAAAGCAGCAAGAGAAAAACAGCAAATAACATACAAGAGACCTCCAATAAGGCTATCAACTGATTTCTCAATGGAAACACTACAAGCCAGAAGGGAATGGCAAAAAATATTTCAAGCAATGTAAAACAAAGGCCTAAAACCAAGAATACTCTACCCAGCAAGGCTTTCATTCAAAATGGAAGGTGAAATAAGGAGTTTCTCAGACAAAGGAAAACTAAAAGAATACATCTCCACCAAACCAGCATTGCAAGAGATGCTAAGGGAAATGCTTCAAGAAAAAAAGAATAAAAGAGAGGGAGGGGAACACAGGTACAAAGGGAAATGAATAAATAACTGTCAGCAATAACCTTAAATGTAAATGGATTAAATGCCCCAATTAAAAGACATAGGGTAGTGGAATGGATATGAAAGGATGACCTACATATATGCTGTCGACAAGAGACACACCTCAAAACAAAAGATTTACACAGACTGAAAGTGAAGGAATGGAAAAAAGTATTCCAAGCAAATGGACATGAAAAAAGAGCTGGGGTAGCAATATTTATATCAGAGAAAAAGGATTTCACAGAAAAAGGCCATAAAAAGAGACAAAGAAGGATATTTCATAATACTTAAGGGAACAATCCATCAAGAAGATATAACCCTGGTAAACATATATGCACCCAACATAGGAGCACCCAAATATATAAGGAAACTACTAGAAGACTACAAGAAGGATATCAACAGCAACACACTCATAGTAGGAGACTTTAACACCTCATTATCAACAATAGACAGATCTTTGAAGCAAAGAAACACCAAGGATATTGAAGCATTGAACAACACACTAAACCAAATGGACTTAACAGATATATATAGAACTTTTCACCCCAAGGAAGCAAAATATACATTCTTTTCAAATGCACATGGGACATTTTCAAAGATAGGTCACATGATAGGATACAAAACAAGTCTCAACAAGTTCAAGAAAATTGAAATCATTTCAATATCTTTTCGGACCACAATGCCTTGAAACTAGAAATTGACCTCAAGGGAAAAAAATCAAAGAAATCCAAACTCGTTGAGAATGAATAACATGATATTAAATAATGAATGGGTTAACAATGACATCAAGGAAGAAATCAAGAAGTTTCTAGAAACTAATGATAATAAACACACAACAGACCAAAACCTATGGGACACAGCAAAAGCCGTCCTGATATGAAAGTTCATAGCAATACAGGCCTACCTGAAAAGGATAGAAGACTCTCAAATAAAAAATCTAACCCTACAGCTACAAGAACTAGAACAACAACAACAAACAAAGCCTAGGGCAAAAAGAAGGAAGAAAATCATCAAGATCAGAGCAAAATTAAATGACATAGAGACTAAACAAACAGTGCAAAAGATCAACAAAAGTAGGAGCTGGTTCTTTGAAAAAATTAACAAAATCGACAAATCTTTAGCCAGGCTCATCAAGAAAAGAAGAGAGAGGACCCAAATAAACAAAATCAGAAACGAAAGAGGAGAAATCACGACTGATATCACAGAAATACAAAGGATTGTAAGAAATTACTACAAACAACTGTATGGCAAGAAACTTGACAACCTAGATGAAATGGACAAATTTCTAGAAACATATAGTCTTCCAAAACTGAATCAAGAAGAAGTAGAAAGCCTGAACAGACCAATAACAAAGAGTGAAATTGAAACAGTAATCGAAAATTTTCCAGCACACAAAAGCCCTGGACCAGATGGATTCACATGCGAATTTTACAAAACATTTAGGGAAGAACTAACTCCTACCCTTCTCAAACTATCCCAAAAAATCCAAAAAGAGGGAAAAATACCAAACTCTTTCTATGAAGCCAGTATTACCCTAATTCCAAAACCAGGTCAAGACACAACGAAGAAAGAAAACTACAGGCCAATATCACTGATGAACATAGATGCTAAAATCCTCCACAAAATATTGGCAAACAGGATTCAGCAATACATTAAAAAGATCATACACCACGATCAAGTGGGATTCATCCCAGGGATCCAAGGATGGTTCAATATTCACAGATCAATAAATATAATACACCACCTAAACAAAATGAAAGACAAAAATCACATGATCATATCAATAGATGCAGAAAAAGCATTTGATAAAGTACAACACCCATTTATGATGAAAACTCTCAGCAAAATGGGAATAGAGGGAGCATACCTAAACATAATTAAGGCTATATATGAGAAACCTGAAGTCAACATCATACTCAATGGACAAAAACTGAAAGCGTTTCCCCTGAGATCAGGAACAAGACAAGGATGTCCACTATCTTCACTCCTATTCAACATAGCGTTGGAAGTTCCAGCCACAGCAATCAGATGAGAAAAATAAAAGGCACCCAAATTGGAAAAGAGGAAGTAAAACTGTCATTATTTGCTGATAACACGATAGTATACATAGAAAACCCTGTAGATTCCAATAAAAAACTATTTGACATAATAAGCGAATTTGGTAAAATCATCGGCAGCCGTCCGTCTCGAGAGACGATGGCGTAGCTTCTTGAGAGTCTATCTGCACCGCCGAGAATGGCTGTGCAGTCCGACTCGGGAGTGACAATCCCTGCCGCACTTGTCACAGGTGAAGGCAGATGGCTGTTGTTGCTGCTGTTGACGCTGCTTCCGCCTCGATCTTTTCTGGACCACCTCCTCGTTGCGCGCAGCCTCTGCGCGTGACGTACCTTGCCTGACCGCGAGCCTCCAGGCTAGGCGGTCATCTGCTTGAACTTCCCATGTGTTGAGATTGATGGAGCATTGTGTCATGTCCTTTTTGCAGATGTCTTTGAACCGCAGTTTTGGGCGCCCTGTCATCCTCTGGCCTTCTGCTAGCTCGCCGTAGAGGAGGTCTTTGGGAATACGGCCTGCATCCATTCTTTTGACATGGCCGAGCCACCTGAGGCGTCTCTCACTAAGAACTGCATGCAAACTGCTCATGTTGGCTCGCTTCAGCACCTCGGTGTTGGGGACCTTATCCTGCCAGGCGACATGCAGGACGCGTCGCAGGCACCTCATGTGGAAGCTGTTGAGTTTCCTTTCGTGCCTTGCGTAGGTGGTCCACGTCTCGCTGCCATAGAGGAGAGTGCTGAGTACGCAGGCTTGGTAGATGCGCAGTCTGGTTTTCTCAGTGAGGCTGGAATTGTTCCACGCTCGCCGGTTCAGTTTGGCCATAACTGTGGCTGCCCTGGCGATTCTCCGGTTGACCTCCAAGTCGACTGACAGAGAGCTCGAGAAGGTGGACCCGAGGTAAGTGAAGTCGTTGACAACCTCCAGGGTGTATCCGTCGATGGTGATGCATGGGGGAGTCCCCGTGCCTTGAGCCATAACGTTCATCTTCGTCAGGCTGATGGCTAGTTCGAACTCCTTGCATGCGTGGGAAAGGCAAGTGACTAGCTGCTGGAGTCCCTCTTCAGAGTGTGATGTCAAGGCTGCGTCGTCGGCGAAGAGCATCTCACGGATGAGCACCTCTTTGACTTTGGTCTTGGCTCGTAGACGGGCCAGGTTGTAGAGCTTGCCATCGGATCTGGTGTGAATGAAGACACCCTCGCTGCAGTCCTTAAAGGCGTATTGGAGGAGCATGGAGAAGAAGATTCCGAACAGCGTAGGCGCGAGGACGCAGCCCTGCTTTACTCCGCTACTGACTGGGAAGGCCTCAAAGGTTGCGCCGTTGTAGGACACCGTGCTGTGCATGTTGTCGTGAAAGGACATGACCACAGCAAGCAGATGTGGTGGACAGCCAATCTTCCATAGCAAGCTGAAGAGTCCGCTTCGAATGACCAGATCAAACACCTTCGTGAGGTCGATAAAGGCGAGGTAGAGTGGTTTATGCTGCTCGTGACACTTCTCCTGCAGCTGGCGTAGAACAGTTCTACCATGCACTGGACGAAGCGTTATCCAAGATCCCCAGAAGTAACGCTCTTTATCTCCTTGGAGACTTCAACGCAAGAGTAGGAGCCGACCACATGGCCTGGCCCACCTGCCTCGGAAACTTTGGGAGAGGAAAGATCAATGAGAATGGTCAGCGACTGCTTGAGCTTTCGTGTCACCACGGCCTGTGCGTGACAAACACATTCTTCAAGTGCCAAGAGATCCACCAGGTGTCATGGAGGCACCCCCGCTCCCGCCACTGGCACCAGCTTGACCTCGTCATCACCAGAAGAACGGATATTGGCAGCACCCTCCTCACCCGCAGCTACCACAGTGCAGACTGCGACACGGACCATGCCCTCATGGTAAGCAAGGTGTGCATAATGCCGAAGAGGTTGCACCACTCCAAGATGAAGGGTCGCCCACGCATCAACACCAGTTGTGCCAGCAACCCAGTTAAGACCCAGCAATTCATCAACAGGATGGAAGATGCACCCGGCGAGGGAATGGCGGCAGATGACATTATCGAATCCAATTGGCCACGTCTCCGCGACGCCATATACAACTCCGCCATTATTGCTTACGGGAAGAAAGAGCGGAAGAACGCTGACTGGTACGAGGCTCACTGGGAAGAAATGGAACCCGTGATCGAGGCTAAGAGGAAGGCCCTACTGGCTTACAAGGCCACGCCCACTCCCAGTACACTTCAAGCTCTATGGGCTGCCAGGAACAAAGTCCAGAAGACCGCCCGCCACTGTGCCAACACCTATTGGCTAAACCTGTGCAGAACCATCCAGGAAGCTGCCGATATAGGCAACGCACGAGGAATGTATGAGGGTATCAAGAAGGCAACAGGCCCAATCCCCTCCAAGATCGCCCCCCTTAATTCCAAGACAGGTGAGGTCATCACTGACCAGGAAGAGCAAATGAGGCGGTGGACCGAGCACTACCTCGAGCTGTACGCAACGAGGAACACCGTAACAGACACTGCTCTTAACGCCATCCCAGACCTACCAGTCATGGAGGAGCTAGACACCCCACCTACTGCAGCAGAGCTCGGCAAAGCCATCGACCGCCTCGCTTGCGGGAAAGCACCAGGAAGCGACAGAATCCCTCCAGAAATCCTAAAGAGCGGGAAACCAGTCCTGCTACAGCCGCTCCACCACCAATTTGGTAAAATAGCAGGGTACAAAGTCAATATACAGAAATCTAAGGCATTTCTGTACACCAACAATAAAATATCAGAGATAGAAACTGAAAAAAAAAATCCCATTTACTATAGCAACAAGAAAAATAAAGTACCTAGGAATAAACTTAACCAAAGAGATAAAAGACCTGTACTCAGAAAACTATGTAACACTGAAGAAATAAATTAAGGAAGATACAACTAAATGGAAGCAAATACTATGTTCATGGATGGGAAGAATCAACATTATTCAAATGTCCATACTACCCAAAGCAATATACAGATTCAATGCAATCCCTATTAAAATACCAATGACATATTTCACAGACCTAGAACAGACCTAGAACAAATACTTAAAAAATTCATGTGGAACCAAAAAAGACCCCAAATAGCCAAAGCAATCTTGAGACAGAAGAACACAGCAGGAGGAATCACAATACCAGACATCAAACTATACTACAAAGCCACTGTGATCAAAACAGTCTGGTATTGGGCTGCTGTTGCCGCTGCTGCCACGACCACACTGAGTCCTCTCTGCCCTGGCTCTGCCCCTCCTACCTGTCTGGATGATAACCTCTTGGGTGCCGGTGCATACCAAGCACGCATCCCACACTCCACCTCTGCGCGGATAGCTGGCATCACCCTGCTGGTGCAGCTACTGCGCTGGCGCTAGGCATGGTGACTGGAAGCGGAAGGCTAGAACCCATCAAGTAGGCACCTCCCTGATCAGTAGCCATGCGCGGCTGGGAGGAATCAGGGCCTCACCCCACAGCGACCCCGTGCGGGTGCATCAAGCTGGCTCTGGAGACAGGGAATCTTTTAACTGAGCCAATTGGCTACTTGGAATCCTGTTTCTCAGCCAAGAATGGTACTCCAAGGCAGCCATCCATTTGTAGCCATTCAAGGGCTTGTTTGAGAATTAGAAAGAGCATCTTTAATAATCCTGAACATTCCTTGATGGATTTAGAACAGTTTTCTCATGTTTAAATCTTGTTTATTTTTCAAAAAAATGGTCATTTGAGCTGTAAGGCGAAAGTGCAGCCTCCTAGGCTGAATGGTGCGAAGACTGGAGTTTTCTCCACAAGGAGCCCACACTGTCCCAATGCGATAGGCCTCATCCTGGCCAAGCTGGAAAAGGTAGAAGGTGGAGCTATATACCTTTCTGGAATTGATATGATTCATGGCGCACCTGTACTGGACATAAAGCCCTACATAGCTGATTATGCTCACCACAAAATCTGATTGAGCCTTTAGGGTGGTGTAATTTACAGAATAACCAATATAACTCCCAAACTGTGTCCTGGTCTGATGGCAAGACTGACAGCTGTGCCCAGCAACGGATCTCAGGGGGCGATGAACCACAACCCTGCAGTCACACCAAGGAGAAACCTAAATATGCCAAAGACAGAACTTCAGGAGAAAACAACATGCAACACAGTGACACAGCCAAAATCCAGCGCAGCTCACCTAAGTACAGGGAGAGAGCAGCAGACTTGGATTTAGAATCAAGAAGTGGTCAGAGATTGAGTGTGGCAGAGAAGCAGCTTGGGTCATATCACCTGAAGAAGAGCTTTGCACAGGAGGGTACAGATAAGAGGCCAAGGAGAGGGAAAGAAGTAGTGGTCCCACAAGAAAACTGTGTGGAGGTGCAGCCCGGAGTCTTCACTACCCTACCGCGATGGCTGACGCAACCCACGGCAGTGTGGTTCCTGCCTGGGTGCGAGAGGCCCCTATGGCCGCCTTGGAAGTTCGGTTTACTCCTCACGCAGAGAGGACCCTTGAACATCTTGGTTCAGAAGGTGAAGCAGATGTTGGTCGGGCTTCATTTAAATATTTTCAATCAGCAGAGGAAGCAAGGTGTGCCATCGAGGCCGTGCTGTCAGCCGACCCTTGGTCTACATATCGATGGAAGCTCTGCCAGGACCGCCTTTTCTACTTTACTGTAGACACAGCACACGTCACTTGCTGGTTTGGTGATGGCTTTGCAGAGGTTCTAAGGATCAAGTCAGCTTCTGAGCCTGTTCACAATACTGACCTTGTGGAGTCCTTGGTGTCTCTGGGATCGTAAGTGTTTTCCATCACACCTTTAAGACAGCCTATTTGACTTTGGTTGAGACTGGTGAGTTTTTTGTACAAGCTAATTTTGTGCCTTCTTTACAGAAAGAAGCAACACTGTGGTCTCACTGTTTTGATTGATTTGAGTTGTTCATAATCTTTATTTGAAAAACATGTACATATTTTAATAAATCAATGCATACAATTTAAAAAAAAAGAAAACAGTCTGGTACTGGCACAAGAACAGACATATAGATAAATGGAACAGAATAGAGAGTCCAGAAATAAACCCAGGCTTTTATGGCCAGCTAATATTTGACAAAGAGGGAAGGAACATAAAATGAAGTGAGAAGAGCCTCACAAACGGTGCTGGGAGAACTGGACAGGGATGTGCAAAAAAATGAAACTAGACCACCAACTTACACCACACACCAGAATAAACTGAAGATGGATCAAAGACTTAAATGTAAGCTGTGACACCATAAAAATCCTAGAGGAAAACATAGGCAGGAAAATTTCAGATATCCCGCGTAGCAATATTTTCACCAATACATCTCCTAAGGCAAGGGAAATAAAGGAAAAAAATAAACAAATGGGACTACATCAAACTAAAGAGTTTCTGCTCAGCTAAAGAAAACATTAGCAAGATGAAAAGGAAACCAACCATATGAGAAAACACATTTGCCAATGATACCTCAGACAAGGGATTGATTTCCAAAACATATAAAGAACTAACACATCTCAACACCAAGAAGACAGACAGCCCAATTAAAAAATAGGCCAAGGACCTGAACAAACACTTCTCCAAGGAGGATACACAGAGGGTCCATAGACACATGAAAGAAAGCTCAACATCACTAACCATCAGAAAGATGCAAATAAAAACCACAATGAGATACCACTTTACACCAGTCAGAATGGCCATCATCAACAAATCAACAAAGAACAAATGCTGGCGAGGATGTGGAGAAACGGGAACTCTACTGCACTGTTGGTGAGAATGCAGACTGGTGCAGCCACTATGGAAAACAGTATGGAATTACCTCAAAAAATTAAAAATGGAACTGCCTTTTCAACCAGTGATTCCACTACTAGGATTATACCCGAAAAATCCTAAAACCCCAATTTGAAAGAACTTATGCACCCCTATGTCCATAGCAGCACTGTTTACAATAGCTAAGTGCTGGAAGCAGCCTAAGTGCCCATCTGTAGATGAGTGGATCAAAAACTGTGGTACATTTACACAATGGAATACTATGCAGCAGAGAGAAAGAAGGAACTCCTGCCATTTGCGACAACATGGATGGAACTAGAGAGAATTATGCTTAGTGAAATAAGCCAAGCAAAGAATGAAAAGTGCCATATGATTTCACCTAATACAGGAGACTAATGAAAAACACAAACAAATGGACAAAATTGAACAATGAACAGAATAACAGTTATCATGAGGAAGGGGAGAGGGAGTGAAGGAGGATAAGTAAGAGAAGAGTCTAGTCGAAGAACATGTATAAATGACTCAAGGGCATGGACAACGGGGGTATGACTGTGGGAGAAGGGGTGGGCTGGGTGGGGGGAACAATGGGGGAAAAATGGGACAACTGTAATTGAAAAACAATTAAAAATAATAATAAGTTCAATACATACTATGATATATATGAAATATAGTATGTATGAAAACATATAACATGGCAATGGTAAGTCCTAAGAGGAACATTTAGGGAAGAAAAGGGATAGGAAGTGTGTATTTGGGGGTGGGTAGCAAGGTTGGCAATTTAGACAGATCATGCGTTTCAGGTTAAACAGTGTGCGGTATTATCCCTGGTGCAATGACTCCTACACAAACGGCTGACTGCTCCTTTGGGAATTGCTGAGTCCTAGTGTATGCACCACGTCCAACTCATGTGCACCCCAGTTCCCTCTGAGATGGTAATAATACAGAGTCTCACCAGCAAGGATCAGAATTTCCATTCTTGTAAGTTCTCATATAAGACTTCTAAATTTTGCCTTTTTGAACAGTATACTTGTTGCCTTAAAAAAAATTTTTTTTATTGATTGATTTCAGAGGGAGAGATAATCATCAATTTGTTGTTCCACTTATTTGTGCATTCATTGGTTGCTTCTTGAATGTCCCTGATGGGAGATTGAACCTGTAGCCTTGGTATATCAGGACAATGCTCCAACCAACTGAACTACCTGGCCAGGGCTTGTTGCTATTTTAATTTTTATTTCCCAGATCTCCATATTGGCCACTTTTATTTCCTTTCTGGAATTCTGTTCACATCCTTTGCTCTGTTTTCTATGGGGGTGTTTGTCTTAATTTTATTCATTTATATAATTAATCCTTTGTCACTTACAGGGATTGCAGATATATTCTCCCTGTCTGTGGCTTCTCTTATTTCCTCTATGATATCTTCTGCAATGCAGAACTGACACTAATCTATTCAAATGATCAAGCCCATCCTTTGTTATTTGTTCTTGTTTCTTGAGAACAGCTTACCTACCCTAAGAAAAGTATGAAAGTATCTTGCTATATTTTTTCTAAGTTTTACAGCTTTTCATACAAATCTGAAAGTTGTAACTAAAGTAAGATAACAATCTTTTATTCTAGAGAGAGCTAGCCAAATGTCCCAGCACTAATTATTGAATAGCCCATGTCTTCTCTGTTGATCGATAATGGGATCTCTGTCAAAAGCCAAATTACCAAATATGGGATCTGTTTCTGAACTGATCATCTGTCCAACTGGTCTCCACATCTGTCCCTTACTAGTTCTACCGTCTTTATCATCATAGTTTTATAATGAGCCGGCATCTACAATAACCCCCCTATACAGACCTCCCCACCATTAGTTGTCCACTAAACTACCTTTGTTATTCTTGGTCTTTCCTACTCGACACCATAATAATTTTATTCTTTAAGTATATTTTATTGATTATGTTATTACAGTTGTCCTGATTTTCCCCCTTTGCCCTCCTCTTCCCAGTAGCCCCCTTCCCTGCAGCAATCGCCACCTTAGTTTATGTCCATGGGTAGGCATGTAAGTTCTTTGGCTTCTCCATTCCCTTTACAATTCTCAACATCCCCCTGTCTATTTTGTACCTACCAATTATGCTTCTTAATTTCTGTACCTCTTCCCCCCCTTCTTCCCTTTTCCCCTCCCCACCGATAACCCTCCAAATGATCTCCATATCTATTATTCTGTTTCTGTTCTGTTTGTTTGCTTAGTTTGTTTTTTAGATTCAGTTGTTGATAGTTGTGAATTTATTACCATATTAATATTCGTAGTTTTGATCTTCCTTTTCTTAAATAAGTCCTTTAACATTTCAAATAATAATGGATCAGTGATGATGAACTCCTTTAGCTATACCTTGTCGGGAATCACTTTATCTGTCCTTCCATTCTAAATGCTAGCTTTGCTAGATAGACTAATCCTGGTTGTAGGTCCTTGCTTTTCATCACTTTGAATACTTCTTGTTGGCCCCTTCTTGCCTGTAAAGTTATTTTGGAGAAAGCAGTTGATAGTCTCTTTTTGTAGGTAACTCTCTTCTTTCTCTTGCTGCTTTTAAAATTCTCTCTTTATCTTTAACCTTTGGCACTTCACCTCCTTCCCGCATGCAACTGGTGCCCTTCTACCTGTTGCCCTGGTGGTGGTTCCCAGAGTGGGTGGGTTTGCATACATTCTAGGACCGTGTGGGCCCTTTAAGCAAATTCTCCTGAGAGACCACCAATTTGTCTGCCACCCCAATCCCCACTGGTTTTTACAGCTAGAAGTTATGAGGCTTTATTTTCCCAGCACTAGAACCCTGGGCTGCACCATGTGGCCTGGGGCTGGGATTGCTTGCTCCCAAGGTAGACCTCCCAATTTTTATCCACCACACATGAATGTGGGACCACCCATTCCTGCAGCTGTCACTGCCTTGCTGTCGCCACACTGCATCCTCTCTGCCCTGGCTCCTCTTCTCCATCTCTCTTACCCGCCCAGATGAATATGGTTTCTTTAAATCCTTGGTTGTCAGACTTCCAAACAGTTCAATTTTTCTGGCAGTTCTGTATGTTTTTTGTTTTGAGGTTAGTTGTGACACTTCTTATGGTTGTGCAAGGAGGCAAAGCATGTGGACCTATGCCTCCATTTTGACTAGAAGTCCTACCATAATAATTTTAGTATCAATTTGGAAATTTTTCAGTCAGGAGTAAAATTGCATTGCATTCATAGATTAACTTAGCAGAATTATTAACTTTACAACATTGAACCTTTCCATCATGAAGGTATCTCTTCCTTATTTCGGTCTTGTTTGATGATATTTGATAAAATTTATAATTTTCATAAAAACCTATAATATTTCTGTCATTATATTCTATTATCATTTTTTGCTATATTTTGGAATCTATAATTGCTTTTACTAATCTATTGCTGGTGCATAGAAGAACTATTAGGTTTTGTACATTGCTCTTATATCTTGTATAACCTGCTGAATTCTCCTATTGCTTTATCTGCAGTTTAGTTAGCTTATCTAATTTTTTATTTATTTTTTAATCATCATAATTCTTTTTCTTATTTCTACAATAGAATTTTTGACCATAGTTGTCCTCATCTTGATACTGATTTAAGAAGAAATGCTCTCTACATTTTATCAGTGAATATAATGTTTACTGCAGATTTTTTTGGCTGGTGATTATTAGGTTAAGGAAATGTTCTTCTCTTTATAGTTTAAGGATTTTCATTTCAAATGGATTTTGAATTAGACACAATTAATTTCTGCATCTATTTAAATGATGGCATTATTTTCTCCTTTAATTTGTTAATGTGGTGAGTTACTCTTGTATTCTAGGAAAATCCCAGAATTTGGTGATAATGTATTTTGTGTATTTCTGGGCTTATTTTGCTAATGTTTTATTTAGAATTTTATCAATATTCATAAGTGAGATTGTTCAATGACTGTTTTATATTACTCTTCTCTGAGTTTTGGGATAAAGAGTATACTAATCTTGTAAAATGAGTAGAGGGGGTCTTTTCCTTTTTCCCTATAGTCTATGAACAACTGGCATGAAACAGAAAGTATTTGTCCCTCAGAGTATTGGTGCAACTCATTGGGTTTTGTGTAAAGGAAGCTGCTTTCAACATCAAATTTATTTTCTTTATGGATTGTAGACTAGTTCGTTTTTCTATCTATTATTGAGTAGATTGTTATGTTATATTTTCTTGGAAATTATCCATTTAATCTCAATTGTCATACTTTTGTTCATAGGATTTGCTTAAAAATTCTATAATGTCAACCATATGGATATGAAGTCCACTTTTTTTTTTCCAAGCTAAAACTTTCTTGAGATTTATTTATTCTACTAGGTTTTATTTTTTTAAATCCAGCTAATAGATTTATTAATATTTTCAATTCTATTTTTGTTTCCTATCTTGTTAATTTATGTCATCTTGATTATTTCCTTTCTTAGTAATTCTTTCTATTTAATATATTGCTCTTTTTCCTAATAACTATATTTCTTCCATTGTATTATATTTACTTAAATGTGTGGATTTATTTTTTAAACTGTTTTAGTTATATCCTGTAAGTTTGATTAATTTAATTTTCTAGATTTTATTATAATTATTTTATCATTAATTACTTAAAAGTAGGTTTTAAAATTTATCAATATGGTGTTTTATTTAACCATTTTCTTGTGGTATTTAATTTCTTTTCTTTCTTTTTTTGATGTAGAGAGCATGGGCTATAGTTTATTAAATATTTAATATTTTGAGATATTGTTCTGTTTTTAACAATTATATGTGTGAATGAAAACGCATATTTTCTAATTGTTGTGTGTGTGGTTCTATATATAGATAGATATAGATATCTCCAGTATAACACCTTTTTAATTATACTATTTAAATCCCTATATCATTTTAACTTTGCCTATTTTATCTATCAACTACTTGTGAATGTCTTCTTATAATTCTGTTCATTTTGCATTTATGTGATTTTAGGCTATGTTATTAGATACAAGTTCAGCATTATGTCTTATGCTGAATTTTTCTTTGACCATTAAGTAACAAATCTCTTTATTCCTAATAGTGCTTTTTGACTTAAAGTGTATGTTATCTATTATTAATATAGCTTTAGCAACTTAATTAGTATTTGCCTTTACTACGAACATTTCTGTGTCATTATGTTTTAAGTATGTTTCTTATAAACAACATAGAACAGGATTTTTTAAATCCAGACTGAGCTTCTATATGGTGGTAAAAATACATTAAAATGTATCACAATTAATAAAATATTTGAATTTACTTTTATCATTCTCCTTTTTCATTACACTTATTCTCATTTGAGACAAACAAAAGCTGACAGAATTCATTGCAAGAACACCTGCACTGCAGAAGCATTAAAGGAACTTCTTTAGGCAGAAGGAAAATGATACCAGATGGCAATTTGGATGTAAAAGAAATAAAGTGAGACATAATGGTAAATATAAAGGGCTTTTTCTCATGTTTTAAATTTCTTTTATTGACTTATTTACTGATTAAAGTGAAAGTATTAACAATACATTATTTGTTTTATGACATGTAGAACAAGTTAGGTCAACAATAGCATAAAGGAAGGAAAGGGGAAATGTGCATGTACTGTTGTAAAGTTTCTATCCATCTGTAAAGTAAGTAAACATTATTTGAAGATAGGCATTTATGTTAATAATGTACATTATAAACCATAGATCAACCACTAAAAATGAAGCATACTTAATAAGTTAATAGTGAAGATAAGATGTAATCATTAAAAATACTTAATTCACAAGAAGGCAGATAAAGAAAGAAAAGAAATATAGCAAAGATGGAACAGAGACTTCTGGTCAAGATGGAGGCATAGTAAACACAGCTCATTTCATGCACAACCACAGCAAAAATTACAATTAAACTACAAAACAACTATCACCCAGAATAGTCAGAAAATCAAGCTGTATGGAAGTCCAACAACCAAGGAATTAAAGAAGTTGCATTCATCCAGAGAGGTAGGAAGGGCAGAGATGTGAAGGCACGTGGAGATGCGCAGAGACACGGAGATGTGGAACAGGCAGTCCCATACCCATATGTGGTAGGTAAAAATCAGGAAGGATACCTACGGATTGAGGGATCCCAGCCCCACACCAGATTACCCAGCCCAGGGTTCCAGTGCCAAGAAGATAAGTCCCCATAACTTCTGGCTGTAAAAACCAGTGGAGATTGGGGCTGTGGAAGAAACTACAGGATTCTCAGGCATCACCTCTTAAAGGACCTACAATGGACTTAGGACTTGTGCAGACTCACACCCTCTGGGTTTCAGCACCAGGATAGCAGCTAAAAGAGCACCAGTGCCATATGAGGAGAAACTGAAGTGTCTGGCATCAGGGCTAGCACTGGGGGACAATTCCTCCTGGACAAAACACCAGAGGCCAGGCAGCAGCCATTCTCTCCTTCCTGGGCCATTCCCCAGACAGAACCACAGAGCAGCAACACCAGATCTGAGACTTTATCAACCTGGTTCACACAGGTTGCTCCACCCTGGTGATTATCTAAGGCTCTGTGCCACACAACTTAGTGGTGTGCTTTTCTACAATAGGCAATGCTATGAAGACAGGGAGTCAAAGCAGCTCTACCTAATACATAGAAACAAACACAGGGAGGCTTTCAAAATAAGAAGACAAAAAAAAAATGACCTAAATGAAAGAACAGAACAAAACTCCAGAAAAAGAACTAAACAAAATAGAGATAAGTAACCTTTCAGTTACAGAGTTCAAAACACTAACTATTAGGATGTTCAGGAAATTCATTGGGTACTCCAACAGCATTAAAAAGACCCAAACAGAAATGAAGGCCACACTAAGTGAAATAAAGAAAAATGTACAAAGAGTGCATGAAGCCAAGAATAAAATCAATTGTTTGGAACGTAAGGAAGAAAAAATTTTCAATCAGAACAGCAAGAGGAAAATAGGATTAAAAAAAAAAAAACATTAAACAAGGATAGGTTAAGGAATCTCTGGGACAACTTCAAATGTACCAACATTCTAATCATAGTGGTGCTGGAAGGAAAAGAGAAAGAGCAAGAAATTGAAAATTTACTTCAAAAGATAATGAAAGAAAACTTCCCCAATTTGGTAAAGTAAATAGATATTTAGTCCAGGAAGCAAGGTGAACCCAAAGAGGAACATACCAAGACACATCATAATTAAAATACCAAAGGTTAAAGATAAAGAGGCAATCTTAAAAGCAGCAAGAGAAAACCAGAGAGTTACCTACAAAGGAATTCCCATAAGACAGTCATTATTTTTGTTGTTCTTTTACACAGTCAGTGTTTGTTTAGACTTGCCCATATATTTTCTGATTTATTTTCTCAACATGGCTTTTTCTATCCTACTTCCTTCCATCAAAGTTCTATTTCCTTCTTACTTGAACACATTTTTTGATAATTTTGTTCTTTTTTTAACTGTCACTTGAGGATATGTTTATTGATGTTAGAGAGAGAGGGGGAGAGAGAGGAAAAAAAACACCGATTGGTTGCCTCCCCTCCACACCCTGACCAGGGATTGAACCCACAGCCCTTTGGTGTATGCGATTATGTTCTAACCAACTTGAGCCACCCAGCCAGGGCAATTTTTTGGTAACTCTTTTAATGAAGGTCTGTGACTGGCAAATTCTCTAAATTATTTGTTAACTAAAACTACCTTTATTTTTTCCTCACACTTGAGTAATATAACTCTAAAAAGATATTCTATTATCTCCTGATCTGTTGTTGAGAATGGGAACTTTGCTGTCATTCTTATCATTGATAATTTGTGGTCTCTCATCGCTAGTCACTTTGCAGGTTGTCTCTTATCATTTAGTGTTTAAATAGTTTCACTAGGAAGTTTCTAGGTAGATTTTTAAAATACTTACCCAGCTTGGGATTCCTTAGGATTCTTCCATTTGAGGGTCTATGTCTTAAATCATTTCAAAATTATCATTTGTTTTCCTTCAAATATTTTCTCTGATTCTTTCTCTTTATTTTCTCCTTCTGTTATTCTTATTAGATTTGTATTAGACTTTCTCATTGTCTTAAACTCTCATAATTCCCATCTTCTCTCTCTTTGCTATATTTTAGGTAATATCCTCTAATCTTTAGTTCAGTAATTCTCTCCTGGAGTGTGCTGATATGTTATGTAATCCATCCAGCAAGTTTCTCATTCAATGAGTACATTTCTCATTTCTAGAAGGTTTATTTATTTTTCAAACCTTTTCTTCTTTATTTATACTGCCTTGATCTTTCCTGCAGAGTTTGATTCCTTATATTATGTTTTAAAGCATTTTTAGCAGACTTCTCCCCTCTCTGGGTTAGCTTCTATTATTTCAAGTTTGTTGTGTCTGCTGACTCTTACTCACAGTGAATTATTGCATTGTCTGTTTTCTAATTTTTTAAACGCATGAGCTCATCTTTAATGGGGCTAATTTTCTAAGAAAATGCAGTGAGGCCGTGTTGTTGGAGTGTCACATCATGGTGATTCAAGATCGCAGGCATTCCAGTGGTATCCACTGTGGGACACATTGTTATGTTTCTTTCTCTGCTAGGAGCTTCCTGAGCCACACAGATATTTGTATGTTTTCTGTGTGAATGAAAGACATGTTTTGGACCCAAAACCCAAGGGCAAGCCCAGGGCTTAATTTTCTCTAGAGAGATTGTTTCCCTAAACTCAAGCTAGAACAGCTTTTTTGTCTTCTTGCTTTGCCAAGAGACAGATTTCTCTTAAACCCCCATTCCATTGAGACTTCAGCCCTTCAAAAGTCCTGATTTATACTTCCCAGAATCCAAGACCTGGTCTCTGTGTTCAAATGAATGTGAAAACCTAAGTCCCTCATTTTACTAGAACCACATATAAACTCCCAGGTCATTTCATGGACATATTCCTCTAATTTTGGGTCTCCTCCTCATTTCAGATATTCATGATCTCAGCTATGCAATATTTAAGGGTTTATGTATTCAGAATTTCTGTGTTTGCAGCAGGAGAGATTTCAAGTTTCTTAGCCCATTGTCTTTCTGGAACTAAAATCTCCTTCTCTGTCTATTTATGTAGCCAAATCCCAAGAAATATAATTTCAGAATAATCTGTGACTGTTTACACAACTCCAAAACACATTAGTTAAGTTGAAAGATTCAGCCAATAATCCAGATGTTTTTTGTCTACAAAACATCTACAAAAAGTGCCAAATATCCAGATGTGTATGTCCAATTCATCTGCTGTTTCAAAAAAATATAATAAACTTACTTATTAAGCACATTGCCATTTCACAAATTCAGGGATCCCATTGCTATAATCCTGTCCCTTATTTGCCAAAACTAATTATATTAGAATACATGATTTTATTCTATCACATGAATTTATAATGCTGTAATTTTCTTTCTTGTTGTTAGTCGTGTTCTAGTTTATTCACAATATAGTATTGAGATCAACAAACGTTTTATAAGCTTCTGCCTGAGGGTGAAGAGAATAAGAAACCACTCTGTCCTTTTGGTATATTAAAATCTAGTTACATTTATTTGTTCATGCCTTCGTTCAATACTTTTTTATAGGGCACACACCCTGTTCCTGGGGAAACAGTGATAAACAACACAGAGCACCTGGCCTCCTGAAACAGAGCATTTAAATGGGGCACAAACAATCATACAGGCAATATATAATAAAAATTGTAATTATTGTTATGTAGGAAAGTATAAGTGCTATGATAGAGTAACATACATAGTCTCAATTTACTTTGGGAAATTCTGGAAAGCCTCTCTTAGGAGTGGCCTAAGCTGTGGCCTAAAGGATACAGGCAAAGAGTGAGGAAATGAAAGTTCCAGAAAGAGGAGCCGTGGAAGGGTCTGTGAAAGGTCCTGAGATGAAACAAGCTCAGAGGCTTAAAGAATACACAGATTGTCAATATGATGGGAGGACGTCAGCAGGAGGCTGGTGTGCAAATAAGGCTGAGAAGGAAGCAGGCATCTAATCAGGTCTGCATAGGACAGGGTTTAGATTTTGGATTTTGGATTTCGGATTTTTTTTCTAAGTGCAATACCTCACCATTGAAGTGTCAAAGCAGAGGAATAACATTAAAAAATCCTTGACTGGCAGGTGGGAAAGTGTTGGGGAAGGGTGACTTGGGAGGAAACAGATGAGTTAAGAGGTTAGTCTAGATATCAGGGAGTGGCGGCGTAGAATGAGGAGGTGAGAGTGGCAATAAATAGAAACACATGAATGTGCAGATGTTTTAGAGCTGTGATCTGGTGGTGGCTATGGGTGGTGCAGAAGAGGAAAGCATCAAGCCTCACTGTGGCACAAGCAACTGGGTATATAGAGGTGCCATTTACTCAGATGGGGGCACCTGGAGAAGAACCAGATTTGCAGGGGTGGGGGGCATTGTTGATTTTTGAAGCTGTTAACTTTGAGATGTCTATGAGGCGTATAAATAGAGATGTCAAATGAACAGTTGGCTGTATATGTCTGGAGTTCAGAAGAGCTAGGTGAAGGTATCAAAGTGAGAGTTGATGGCATGTGCTGATCTATAAAACCATCAAAATGATTAAGATTATGCAGTGAAAGACTGAACAAAAAGAAGGCAGGAGACTTGGTTGCATAAAAGGCAAGGAATCTTTTTTTTTTTTTTTTAACACAGCAGGAGTATCTAAAATGAGGCAAAATCCAAAAGAAGATGGGGTTACAGGTAAAATAGTGGCCAACTGAGTCAACTACTTCTGAAGGTCAAGTAAGTAAAAACTAAGAGGTGGCCATTGGGTAGTATAAATGCCTCTAGCAAAAGTATGCGTGAGTCTAGCAAAAGCATTTGGGTAAAGAGAAAGACATAGAAGCCAGAGTGAAATGGATTCAATTTGTCTATGGGAAATGAGGGGCAGGGAGGGCTGTAGAGATAAGATTCAACTCAAGAAACCTGGGAGCAGAGAGAACACCAGACAGATTATTGTTAAGAGTTTGGGGGGAGGAAATTCAAAGGCTGGACTAGGTGGGGAGAACTTTCTGATGAGATTATGTGCAGGATTTGGACAAGTAGAGAGGGGAGTGGGCATTTGTTCCTGGGACACAGCCTAAATGAAGGAATGTGATCTGAGACATTTAGAGGATGAGGGGGGGTGAAGAGAGACCAGTGTGAGGATGGCCCATGTCTGGAAGAACTGCAAAATAAAACTGGATTGGAAGGGTTGAGTGTATCTGTTTTTTAAAATCTGCCCACTGCCTCTGAGAAACACACTCCCTGCCTTCCAATGCATGCCCCCTGCCTTCCATTCCTGGTGGAGCCGCCATTTCAGCTTCCACCCCCTGCCCCCAGGGGCCTGAGAACCAAATCAGGCTAGTCAGACACACTACCCTACCCTGACCCCTGAGGGCCCTTTCTGGCAGAAGCTACAGAAGTGTCTCAGAGGTGAAATCAGCCTCCAGAGAGCAGCAGAGATGAGAGTGGCAACCTGTGCGCTCCATGGTGCCCGAGGCCACCTGCACCCCCCCACACACCACTGTTCTTGCTGTAGTGTGAGTACATATATGAAGCTCCTCAATCTCTCTTTCTCCCTTATTCCTCATCTGTTCTAGTGTGTATCGCTTGCCACCAAGATGTCTGAGAACACAATGATATGGCACCAGAGAACATGAATGCCCGCTGTGAGGTTGGCTGTGATATGGTACCTGCCCAGGCACCTAGAGGGTGGAGGAACCCTACCAGGAGCCAGGCAAATACCATACATCTCAGAAATAGTCCATCCTTACTTGTTAGTAACAACTTTTGAAATCTCTAACTTTTGCTGATTAATAAATTATGGTTAATTCCATTAATATCATTTTCAAATGACATCAAAACCCTTTTCTCCCAAGCCTCAAGGATTAGCTCCCGTCAGATCGAGAGAGCTAGACACTGATCTGAACCAGCGTGAAAGCTCTTAAGAACAGAGGAATATAGAGGTCGTTGGTGCTGAAGTCTTGTACCCACAGGCTGGAGGTCTGGCAGCCACAGCCCCACAGAGAGAAATACACTGCAGGTTAATGGGACGATGGAAGGAAGAAGATGGTGGGAAGATCAGTTCCCTTGCCAAAAAAGTGACAAGGAAGCATTTCCCAACCTCACAGTCTCTGTCGCCCATTCTCTGCTCAGGTTTTGATGCCTTATTTGGATTGCAAATGTACACATTCAGCAAAAGGTCCCTGCTGGCAAGATGTCAGGTGAAATCCATTATTCTGGTTCACTTTTATGAAAAAGCCACAGTACTCTGCTTCTTATTTAGGGTCTATGAAAGGTGATTTCTTGCACATGGAGTTCCCATAGCCAACCCAAACCCCCTGAATTCACAATATACCCAAGAAGTACAGCCAGGGGTCAGACATCTTTGGAGGGCCACAGTTTGTAAGTAATCTAAATGTCTAAGGTTGGAGTGAACTCCCCCTTATTATAAAGACACAGTTACCACACAGATTTTATAGCTTTGAAAACATGCTTGAGATAGCATGTGAAGAATTCAGGTTATAAAATTGTCCTGAGCAATCCCATTTCTATAAATAAACATATGCATGTCTATACATGTGTTGTGACTGTGTACCTACATTTGAACTTTCTTGAAGTGATACACACCTAAATGTTAACAATGGTTATCTTGCAGGAGAGAGGAAGGGGGATTGAAGGGGACTACTTTATTTCCTTTCCTTAACCACTTTTTCTCATTTTTTCCACATTAAACACATATTACTTGGGGAATGTTTTAATGTTATTTTTTAAATGAACACCTGGCAGAGTTCTTATGAAAGAATGTTGAAAGCCCGCAGTTTGAGTTTTGGGTGGGGGAGGGGTGGCTTAGAGGAGGCGCGTGTGTTGGTTGTTGGTTGTTGCTATGTTGCTGTATCGCAGTGTCCCAGTAGGACATGAGGTGCCCAAAGGTGTCCGATAACCATGTCACCCACATGAACCCACACAAAGGGTGGTTCTCTGGGCTGTCATTCTCACTTGACTCAACATAAATAGACCCACTGGACAATAGCTTACTGGCACTCTGCTACATCGTCCCTCCATAATCAGGATTTTATACTCAGTCCAGAAAACTGTATGCTCACCACTTGCTGCTGGAGGTGTGGTAGGAACCACTTAATCACAGTGCTGGAACAGACCACCCTTCAGCCCCAGGAGGTGGAATCCCCAATTAAGCCAAGATGCCTACCTGTACTCTAAATACTTAATAACAGTTCCTTAAAGGCCTTCATGCCCACATTCAACCTACTGGTTCTATCCTAGGACCTTCTGAATTGAAAAAACTTCAAATGGACTTCTTTCTCAGCAGAGCTCACTGTAATAGAAATACATGGCGCGCACACACAACCACATACCTGATACACACACACACCAAAATCTGTGTACCTGTATAGAGCATGTATTTTGGAGTCAAACAGTCATCAATGGATCAGCTTTAGTGGCCTGATCTTATTTATCATAATAATCCTATGATGATGATAATATTATCCTCCGTTTTGTAGACAGAGAAATTGAGGCTCACAAAAGTTAAGGAACTTGCTCAAAGCCACACACAGAGTAAGTAAAAATTATAATCTGAGTCCATGGTTATTTGACTCCAGAGCCTGTGCTTTTCATCTCCTGCCAGGTTACTTCCCCTGCTCCTACAAGGGTGGGATCTATGGGGTTGTGTATATTTTAAGCATCTATGTCACCAAGTTGTTTGAGGTGCCTACGGTTTTGTTCCCCAGCAAACACACACACACACACACACACACACACACAGAGGCTTCCTGAAATAACTCTTTGCAATGGGACTAATGGGGGATTCAGACTCTGCTGGGGTTTCAGGAGATCCCATCCCAGGCAGCCACACAGGTGGGTGCTCACTCCTGGTCTGAGTTACTAGGGATCAAAGTCTCTTCTGCAGAGTCTGAGTTGAGGCCACTCCCTTGCTCATTAGGAAGGTGAAGCGCTCAAACAATCTTTCCAAAAAATCCTTGCAAACAGCAGTTGAAGAGGCCCATGGACAAGCTAGGGGAGTGGCCATTTTAAGGGGGGCTTCAAAGAATTTAGGTGACTTGGCTTCCCTGCTCTTTGTCTGCTTTATAGGGCGTGAAACTGAGGATGTTTCCTAGATTTTGGCAAAACATAATGTGTGATTCCTGTGAGGCTGACTGTCGTGTGGCCATTTTATAGAAGCTGGCCACCATGGTGGCCATTTCATAAGGTCTGTCTATGAAAACTCCCAAAAGGCCAAACCATCCAGAGCCTGCAAATGTGGGGAAAATGTGTGGGGACAGGGAATGGGGTAGAGAAGCTGGAAAAGAGTCCCTGAGATACTCTCTCTCATTCGAAATTACAGTAATCATACACATGTGGATACATGCAGCCTAGAGGCTGGTGCATGGTGATCCATCCAAGAATCTCTAATAGACCAAATCTAACCTGATTTTTAAATCTTAATATCAATCTCAAGACCCAAATAGTAGCCTCACCAGCTGCCCCCCTGCCAGCAGATTTACTTGCACAAACAAATCATGTTCCCCTAGTAAGGAGGATCAAGCTGGCACATGCCATTGTTCAGAAGGCAATTATCGTAATGAGGGAAAGCAAACTGAATGGAGGGCGAATCCAGCTGCTGTGTTGATAAAGCACAATGAAGGAGGCCGCTATGGAGAACAACACAGTTAATTTGCACTTTTCTCCACAAGCCTGAGGCTACACACACCACAAATGCCCTCATAACTAAACAGGAGCTAATTACTCATGTTAATGACCCAGCTCTGGGTCTGATCTCAGTGTTGGTTAAAGATAGCCAAGGGTTAACTGGAGGAGTTCTTTCTTGAATGCTGTGCAGAGGCTACGTTTGTGTGAATAAATCTTTGCGATCCATTCTCACCACCTTTAAGGTACATTCTTTGCACAGATGAAAATAATTCTGCAGATGAGCACAGCAAGTTCCCACTTCCTCATTCTTGTCTTCTGAGATGCTTCAGCCTAAAATATTTTCCTTGCCTTTCTTCTCTCCACACAGGGCATTATAACCATGAAAACTTTAGCAAAAGTAAGTTAATAAGTTGAATGAATAATTAATGAACTAAAGGTTCTACATTGTATGCTTTCATTTATATGACATTCTGCAAAAGACCGAACTATAGAGACAGAGTACAGATCAGTGGTTGGCAGGGGTAGGGTTAGAGGAAAGGGCTGACTACAGAAGGAACTTGGAGGATGAGAGATTGTGGCGATGGATATATAGTACTTACTATGCAGTTGTCCAAACCCATAGAACTGTACACCACAAAGAGAAATTTCACTATATCTTACTATATGTATCTTAAAAATAAATTTAAAAAGAACAATACAATTTGCACAAGATCTGACAGTTTTTCTTGTTAACTTATCATTCGAAATTGCTAAGATTTTTTTCTGACAAAGGAAATCTTTGAAATTCTAGCAAAAACGGGAGTCAGGGAAACAATTGTTTGTTTCACTGATTTGTAACAACTGCCCTGTCTGGTGTTTTTGAAATAACTGAGCAGGTGTGGATTACTTTTTCTGGGAATGCTAACCTAGTCTCTACAAAAACAGAGTATAGCAAAGGCTTGAACAATTTTCCAGTGAGATCAGTCAAGTCTTAATCTCCATGACGCCAAAATACTTGGCTGCAAAGTGGAAAGTTCAGTCAATTTCCCAGCTGTTTCATCTCTGTGTGTCCCCCAATCTATGTGACTGTTCAGAGACAGGTTTCAGACTGTTAGGCTGGTGCCAGGGAGCCACCATCATAGTTGGCAGCCTTCCCCCCAAACAAATTTCTTTTACTCCCTTCCCTAGGACAGCTACGCCCTGAAGTTCTTTGTCATCTCATTTCAACAGTTGCTTTAAAAAGACAAATCAATGACTCCATGAAGGGTTATAATATGCATCTTTCTTTTCTTCTCCTTGGATCCCCCATATCAGCTCCTTGAAACCACTGATGCAGGAAGGTGGCCTTAAATTTCACAAAGGTCATTCATTATCATAGCAACCTAAAACTTACATTTCCAAAACAATCACACCACAACTGATAGACACTTTTACATTCATTTGTAATGGTAAATACTTAATCAACAAGTTAAATATTCCTCAGGTTCACAAGACTGATGACAACATCTGAATAGTTTTCTATCACTTAAGTGGGGTTTGTCTGATTAAGGCTGACAGATGTAGGTAAGAAAGCAAGTAGCTTTCCTTACAGGTTTTTTTTTTCTGCTTGGGAATATGGTAATGAGATAAAATTAGATCTTAAGATGCTTGCATGTTTATGCCTTTTAAATTATATGCCTGCCTTTGTTGCAAAAGTAAGAGGAGAGTAAGTAGTCTTAGAAATCGATTCTTGATACATCTCCTATTTATCCACAGTGTGTTATCTGTCCACAGTGTGTGTGTTGGGGGAAGGGGGCGGGTGTCATATCATGGAGGTAAATCCTTAAACTCAAATTTGTTGAACCACAGACTCTTAGGTTAGCAGAGACCTTAAGGGTGGATCTGATTAGCTTTTCTTGACAAGAGAATGCTCAAGGACAAGAGAACACTCAGCTTAGCTCAAAACAATGGAGATTATTGTAAGAAAACACAGGAACTGGGTCTGAAGCTGAAAACTATAAGGAACCCAGGCAGCTCTTTCATTTGACTCTCTTGGACCCCCTGCTTTCTTTCTCAAGGTATCTCTGCTTCTCTGCATGCGCTGTCCCACCCCTCTCAAAATGAACTCTCTTCAATTGCCTCACAGTTTCAACTGCTCATGGTCCTTCATGATTTTTCTAGCCTCTCCCTAGCATCAAAACCATGGCAGACTTGCTGGTTCACACTGTTTTTCCTAGTTTTTAATGCCAAGAGGGAAAATCTTATTGGTTCTGTGCATTTTTCCATGCCAAGCCTAATGTGTCACTGTCAGCCTATGAACTGACAGTCCTGGGATCAGGTGTCAACCTTAACCGCTCAGCCCAAGGTGGAGCAGCGTGGTACAAAACCCAGCCATCTTGGCAGCAGGAGCTCTGGGTGGGCAGTTCCCATTAGAAAGAAAGAGCTGGTAGGGCTGTGGGGGGTTGTGCCCTCTTCTAATTGTTGAGTGTCCTCTACATTAGGGGTTTCAAACTTCAGTGCCTACAGTAGCCAGTCTGGTGATGGAAATGAGTCAGACTGGCCTCAACAAGAATGTGCATTGTGTGAGTGGAAAGACTGGGGAACTGGAGAACACAGCTGTGTAAAGGGAATGGGAAAACTAGCTCTGGTGGATTGGTCGAAAGGCAGAAAAGAGGACCTGGTGTTAGCAGATCTTCTCATTTTTCAACAGAAGCCAGAAATATTATTTTATGTAAAATGTCCCAAAATTAATGTTGGTTGAAACACTTCAAACAATGTGGGTTAACCAAAATATTTCATTTCCTCCTCCACCTTTCAACCAACTGATGACCTTCGGTCTCTCTTCCCTCCTGAGCACACAGCAGTGAGAGAGACATCACCATCTTTAAAGGAAGCCCATTCTGTCTTCTGAGTTCTGGTCACTTAAAATTCCTTTATATATTCTAATTTAAATCTGTCTCCCCTACAGTCTGACACGATGTAAAAGGAACTAATCAAAAGCCCTACAATCTGACAGCCAAATGTGCACTTGAAGACAATTCACACGGCACACCTACTTCTCATCCTGTTTCTTCAGATGTACCCCATGTAATTCATTCTCTTCACTGTCTTGCATGCCCCTCTCTGAACACACCCCAGGTGGGTATGTCTCCTTCAAATGGTGGTAGTTGGGTCAAAGGTCAGACTGCGAACATGGAGGATCACAGAACTGCTGCATCTCTCTCACTTGACACCTTATACTTCTATGGACGTCATTTAAGATTCTTTTTGATGGCAAGTTCATATTATTGATTTAAACTATGTTTAAAGTAAACTTAGGTGCCTAAAGGGTTTTGCTTGTTTTTTGTTTCTTTGTTTTCACATGAACACTTCCCAAACCCTATTTTGATCACCCTGCCTTTCCAAAGTTGGGTTCTCAGAACCTGAGTAATTACATTGTCCTTATTAGATCCCATATTGTTAGATTTCACCCACCCCATCAGCATCTCCTTTAGGCCCTATTGTTGTTGCTGCTGTTGACCAAACTATTAACTTGTCTACAGTTTATTATTTATACTCCAAGAAGTAATACCAAAATGTTTACCACATATCAGTCTATTTTTTAGACTTTCTTCTCTTTCTTTCTTTATTTTATCACTATAGTGTGAAAATTTCCTTTTACACTGGAACATTTTTTGATAATTCTTCTCTTTTACTTATCTGGCCCTTGGAAGACTTGAAATCTGCATTTCAGGGCACATATTTGGTTATGTTCTGTAACCATCTTCCTGAGTGTTGCCTAGTCAAACACGACCGCATCATTTTCTCCTCTGGTTGTCATAATTTCTGCATCTCCAGTCAACTGTTCTTTGTTGAACAGAATTATGTCCACAACAGCAGTTTCCTTCATTTCTCCTCAAACTTCTGAGAATTAAAACAGCGTGGTCTGCTTCCAGCTACAAGGGAGCAGATGATATCAGATGAACCCCCACTGAGAACACTGTAAAAACTGAATGGAACACAAAGGCCGACTGTGGGAAAGCACTGGGAAGCAACCAAGTCACCTAGAGCACCAAAGGGAAAGGCATGAAAATGTGCCTAACATTCTGTGCACAACTCCCCCCCACCCCCGAGGCACTTTGTGACTACTCAGTTGTGCACATATTGGCCTAATGTCACAGGTTGGGTCCCCTCAGACAGACATTAATAAGCACAGGGCTCATTGGGGGGTATTTTGAGATCAACCTCTGTGGAAAGGAGAGGAAGGAGGCAGATTTGTATTGCAAACCCAGGCTCTGCTGCCCCACAGGGAGCTCTAGAGCTGGAACAAACCTTCGGCCAAGTTGTCCTGAATTGCTGCATGGCAGCAGCGTTTACACCCCATGTCAATAAATAACTGGGTGCAGGCTGCCCCTGGAAGGAGATGGACCTTGGGGAAAGCAGTTTTTTGCAGCAGAGACAACCACCCAAGGTGGACTAATAATTAAAGTCTGCCTCTGGCAAGCAGTTGGAGGAATACATCTTTTATTCCTGAAGGGCCAAATAGCCTCACAACATCCATCACACCTAGACTGAAAAACCAAGCAGAAGTGAGCCTCTGAGAGGGTAAAAAGCTAAGCATTAACTTCAGTAGTCTAAGGAGCCAGAGAGACAAAAACTGGAGTTCAGAGCATGCCAAGAAGAAAGTACACTAATAAATACCCAAGCTTCCAAGCAAGAACTTAGAAGAGCTATTCTGCAGGATTAAGAGAAACCCTGAAATAAGTAACCAGTTTTTGACCAGATCAAGGTGATCAGAAAATACTCTACCAGCTGAACAAAATAAAATTAAATCCTTTTTGAAGGAAGATAACATCGTCCAAAGTCTCTCTAATTTTTCATGCTCAATGTCCAACATCCACTTACCATTATATCAGACATGCCAGAAGACATGGAAGAAAGAGGGGGTAGAAAGAGATAAAACAAGAAATAGAAATAGACTGAGGTGATGCAGATATTAGAGTTAGACATGGAACTTTAAATGGTATGATCAACAATTCAAGAAAATAATGGAAAAGATGGAGAATTTCACCACAAAACTAGAATCTATAAGAAAGAATCAAGTGGAACTCCTAGAATTGAAAACTACAATAATAAAAATTAAGAATTCAGTAGGTTAGTTTAAACAATGATAACACTGCAGCAGAAAAGTTTAGTAACTTAGCGGAAAAATGAGTAAAAATTATTCAAGATGAACTAGCATGGTGGAGGGGGAGATGTCTTTTCCAATTTAACAAATATAAGGAAAACAATAAAAATGTCAAAAGTATGTAAAATCAGAGTCCTAGTGTAATGGGGGACACACCCCCTCAGAAATGGGGAAGGGATTTGAGCTGCACCTGTGTAACTGGAGACTTTGTTCCCTTGCTAAACATAGTGGCTGGAAAAGGGGCAAAGGCAAATGTGACTAACACTGGCCCTCACCGGTTGGAAGGCTGGACACTCCCACTGGTTTTTGGCGCACATGGGACTCTGAGAGAGGATTTCTGAAACAGAACAGGTTAAGAAGAAAAACATAGTCGGTTCTTTCCTCTCCCCCGGGCAAAGGGGCATGTCAATGGTCACAGCGGGCCTGTAGGAGGAGGCCTAAGGGCACAGATTCTGAAAGATGCCTGGAACTTGACAATGTCTAGAGACCAGCTAAGCCACTTCTGTTTATGATTCATTTTGGGTGAAAGAAGAGGTTTCTGGTGCAACCTTGAACTTAGGTGAGAGAGGGTGACAATAATTTTTCTTTGGGTTTCTTAGAGGAAATGGGCTTTGAGGCAGAAACTTGACTTTATTTCCAAAGACCTTGGTGATAATGATCAGTACTGCAAACAGATTTTTGTTCTTGTGTTATTTCTATATTTTCAGTTTTTAAACCTATGTAGTAGTTGTAATGACACATATTTAAAGTTATTTTTAATGTCATACTCTGACTTTTTCTTTTCCTTTACTTTTGTTTCCTAGATATTGTAGGCAAAAACTTGTCATTAAATAAAAGATTCTTTTCTTTTCCACCAAATTCCATCTTTGGAGAGTTACCTGGTAGGTGGCAGGTGATAGGATCCCGCCCCCCCAGTTCGGTTTGTTAACACTAGATGCAAAGATAAGAAAAAATAGAGAAGAAGCAGTATCTGAAGAACTAGAAGCTGGAAATTAACCCAAACTGACAGATTAAGGAATTTTTGGTTATTCCATATTAGAGGACACCCATGGGGCCAGGTACTGGGGCCTTAATCACCTAATAGTAGAAAATGGTCATTGAGCTCTTAAGACATCAAGCACTTATGTCCACACAAGTCATCTCACTATGGTCCTTACATCATCAATAGATAAGGAAACTGAGGTTGCAAGTTAATTCCTTGTGTAAAGTCACCAGCCACTGTACCTGGGAATGCTCCCAGATCTTCTGGACTCCCATCCTCTGCCATGAACCTCTCTGCTGTCCTCTTTCTGGGGCCATCACCCCTATTAGTTCCATTCCTAATATCGTCTTTCAATAATCCCCATGGAGACAATGAGAATTCTTGTGAGGTGAGGAGGTTTGGAAGTAAACTCTAGAATGTATTCTGGAGGACAGGAAACCAGGCTGGGTGCCCCTGAAGTAGGTACAAGGCCCAGAAAGAATGACAGTTGAGGAAAGAGAGAGCAGAGGATGGGAGGAGGTTCTAAAAGGAGATATGGAGGCACTTACATGCAATCTTTCACATATTTGGGAGGATTTTTTTTTCCCTGACCACTGGTCTTGTGCTCAGAAAGAAGTAACTCCATTCTGCCTGGTCCTGCCTCCAGGAGGATCTCCCCACCCCTCCAGCACTCAGAACTCTGCTAGGGTCTGGTTCAGCCACATTATGGGTTAAATGGGCTTTTATGAGTTGACCTGGGGCTCCACCCTCCATTGTAACACAGCTTCTATGGGACATAGGTGCTGACTTTAGCAGACTACTTGAAGCTGACCAGGGAACACAGTTCACTCTTAAGAGCACCAGATGATGACTTAAGTCTCATCACAAAGTGGACACAATCGATTACCAAAAGAGAATGGGAAATTACAGTGTGCTGAGTTCTAAAGAGACAGAGATAATGCTGTAGGTTGTAGGAGGGTGAGAGGCTGGGAGAATGCCCAGAAAGCACAAGATCAGCTCTGAAACAAATGTGAGACCATTTAAGGAGGGCAAAGAAAAGCACATATGCAGGTACAAGGACAAATGGATTGGGAGGGACTCAGAGCTTGCTTTATCACCTTTGGAGAGCTTTTGAGTTGTCTTCTCCAGGCCACAAGGCTGTCTTCCTGTACTGCATCTATTCTCTCACCCTGAGAACAGCAAATGGAGGCATGAGTTGGGAACACTCCTCAGCGCCAGAGATGGAGGAAGCCTCAGGCATCAGGGCTCCACAGATGAAGCTTCCCCTGAACACCTGCCTGGAGTGATCTGGCAGCACATACCAGATCCCAGGAGAAAGAGACAGCTGTGCAAAGTGATGGCAATGCTGAAACTCACAAGTGAACACCAGAGAGAGACAGTCTGGAGATGGAGACAGATTAGTGTAACCACCACGAGCCCCAAAAGGACAGATAAAATGGGGCGAGGTGTCTGAACACTGACTCTGATCCTGGGGGTGGCTGGTTTTCTGTCCTTTGTAGATTATGTTGGCTTATAGCAGGAATGCTCCCAGCCCCCTCAAATTGGGTACCCAGTTAATAAAAACCTTTTTCCTTCCCTACAATTCTTTGCGTTATGCTTGTACATGGTGGCAAGCAGCTGGACCCCAGGATACCCAGTTACAGTTTTGGCAACCCAGATGGGACAAGGTGGAACTGTAAACAGGTTCCACTAACTGCTTGTAGCTGATTGAGCCTGACAGCAGGCCTCGGAGATTTTCCAGTCTCAAGAAACTTCCTTATACCCCCACTCAGGGCATCGATCACCATGAATGCCAGAATGATGAAAAAAATAAGTTTGGGGAGGGAAGGTACCATGTGACCATTAGAACCAAACCCACATGCATGCTGAGGATGGGGCATTGTGCCTCATGGGCACTCTGTCATTGGGGTGGGTCAAGTGAGGGCTCTGCCATGAGTGATAAATCATGTGAACATGCCACCATTTTGAATGCATCATGTGACCACTCTGCCATGTGGGATAAGTCATGCAAATACACCACAATCTTGGGTGAGTCACAAGTGCACCACCATCTTGTGGGAATCACGTGACTGCTCCTCCATACAGGAGAAGTCACATGAGTATGTGCCATTTTGGCTCCAGGCAACATAGCAGGCTATGCACACCATTTGGACTATGTGCTGTGTGGGCACCACACCAGTAGGGTTTTCTAAACAACTGGGACCCAATAGAGACAGCTCTAGTTCTGGAGACTGTGAACCAACATCCAATGGAGACAGGAGATATCTCTGGTTCTCATGGCCATGAATTGGAATTCAAGGGGGATCATTCAAGCTCACGAGTGGGGCCTGATGGTGACCATTTGAGCTCAAAAGGCCATGAACCAGCATCTGATAGGGACCACCCTGGGAGCCATGAACAGGACTCTGAATGAGGACTGCCTGAGCTCAAGAGGGCCACTGAAAAAATGAATGTGGGAAAGAGACACACTCTAAGAGGAAATAAAGATCACCCAACTTTGGGAAGCCACTGTGCAGAGGTTGCTATCTGGTCCTCTTGCCTCACATATGGGTTCCCAGGAAGGCCATGTGACTAGGATTGTGTGAGAATCACCAGAGTTCTGAGGGGCTATGGTTTAGGAGCTACAACTTGCAACACCGGTTGGCAGAAGAAGAGGGCTTCAAATCCTACTTGGGAAATGGAGTCATGGATGCCAATTCTGCTTATATGTTCCCAGTTTTCCTGGTGTCTCATTATGCTCATAATTATGAGTCTCAACATCTGGACCAATAAGGGCTGTTTTATCATATGTTGGCTTCTGGAGGGAGCTCACCAGATAAAACTTTAATGGACTGGAGTAGATACAGCCACTCTCTAATATGTAAGGAGGAGTTGGATTTCTATTGCAACACTGTTTGGCCTATATACATTTTGGCCTATGAAGAAAAATTGCCCATATATGGTTCCCTAAATTTTTATACCATCATGAAATTGAAACTATAATGCCTACAAGTAGAGAAGTGGGACAAAATCCCATTTGTCCAGACATTCAGGTCATTACACCATAAGGTGTTCCAAAGTCTGAGTTTCAGCAAATTACAGGATGTTCTTGCAAATCTAAGGACTTTTAGCTACCAGATACTAAATTTGAGTATAGTCCTTCCCAGTATTGAAGGAAACAAAAATTGAAAATAAGTTGTGACTAAATCTGAAGGTATATAGAAGGTTGTGAAAGTTTTAAACTTAAAAAAAGAAAATCAACTCTTGGGTACAGTAGTCTTTGTTTTCTTGGTTCTTTGCTTGTTTTCTAATCTTGTGGGGATGTGATTTGATCTTTGCTGTTTTGTATACATTGGGAATACTCTGTTTCTACCATGAGACCAATGGGCATGAGAATGTCTCTATCATTGGGGCTTTGGGCCACTTGAAACCTAGAAAATGTCCTCTGTGTGGCCAGTTAGTGCGACTGGTTGGTGTGAGACACAGAGGCTGATTAAAGTCGGTTGAGGCCCTGGGCACAGAAGAAAATATTGGGTTCCTTAAAAAGAGAGAGAGAGACAGGGAAAGTAAAAATACATGTTAACCATATTTTATGCAGCATAGTAATGAAACCAAACTTGGTGTCATTGGAAAAAAGTGTAAAGTTGGGGTTTTGCAGGGCCCTTCAGAAGTCGGGGCCCAGGGTGCACGCCTGGTGCACCCACCATTAAATCCACCTCTGGTGAGACAAGATTCTAAGACTAATTCTAGTACCCTTCCTTTTCTGAAACTCTGTCTTTGAATATTGCTTTGTTTCTGGTTTAAAAGGGAACTGAGGCCTTTGAGGGTTAAAATTTCACATTAAATTGGAAATAACCAATGGAAAATATAAGACATAAAGATGCAATTGTGGTGAAAATTAGAAAGATTAGGATTTTCCTTCATGCTTTGTATTTTTCTTCTCTGATCACTCCAAAATTTGGTAGTCTTAAGAAATGAATAATGGCATGAAAGTTTCTTTGCATAAAACCAATAAGACGAGTTGCCAATGTTGGATTTGTTAATCAAAACGTTGACTGAAATGTCATGCCTGAAGGAGGCATGCCTGGACTCTGGTTTTCACCAGAAAGAATTGAGAAACTTAGATTGACTTTTGAGGATAACAAAAGCCAACTGGAGAAGTGGCTTGGTTTCTTGGTTGGTCATGTGGTTCATGACAGTCTTTCCAGGGAAGGAACAATGGTTACTTTCCTAAAAGATGGCAAGGAGAAATCTTAAGCCATGATAAAAACCCTCAAGGACTTGAGGAATATAAATATTGCAGACAAAGCCTAATGGCAATTATGAGACGTGACTTCTGTGCCCTGAAGGGCTAATTAAAGCTCAATCTAAAGGTTTCTTGTATGAATTCCAACAAAGCAGATTAACTGCTACTCTTGTGTTTATGCAAATAAACAGACAACAATTAAAATCAGTCTTTTTAATGACAATGAAGGTGGTCTTAGCAAGAGGAATCAGTTTTTAAGAAAAATCATAACACTCAGTTGTGAATATTGGACTCTAATGTAACTGTCTTCAAAGTTTTGTTTTCACAGGGATGGTGACCTGAGTTTAAGACAACACCAAAGATGTCTAAGCAGCACACATCAAAGAATTTGTCAAATTGTCACTGCTTAATATCATTCCAGCAAAGGCCTAACAACTGTATGTCTTCTCAAAAGTCAGTCTTGTGGACTCAGAGACTGGTTTGTGTCATTTGTTATGTGAATTAACCCATGTGTTCTTCCTTCTGTTTCCATAGGGTATATACCTATGACCTCATTTACATGGGTGATTGTTTACAAGTTATAGGCCTTACTTGAGAAGTCCATCTACATTGCTGCAAGCACATCTATATTTGACCAAACTAAATGGTTACATTGGTAAAATATGGAGTGGTCTACTGACTTCATTTAAAACTGTTTTCTGCCTTAATGGTTTGGACAAAAGGGGGCAAAAAGTGTAAAAGGGGGTGATGCTCGAATATTCCCCTCAGCCTGAGTAAAGTATAATGGACAAAAAGGCTTCGGACAGGTGCGGCATGTCTTATATACCTTCCTCCAAGGAAGCCACCCTTTCTTAATCAGGGACATGTACAATTGGTCCCTACCTTTGCCATTTATCTGTTATGTTCTGATTGTGCATTCTAATTCCCTTGCCACATTTGTCACCTCCAAAATACAACAAGAATGCCAACCTGTCCAGCAGTGTCATCCTTTGTACCTTGCACATGTCACTATCCAGGGACAATCAACTGACTGGGACTTTGCAGAAATCCTTCTCCCTCATGTGAAGGCCTCCCTCCACTTCAGACCCTCTTTTTATTAGGAATCTCTGGACCCAGAGGATAGGTAGGACTACACTTATGGGCCAAAGAAATTAACTCCAAAAGACCAAGATCATTGCCCATAGTCTTTGTACGATTACAAAGTTCAGAGGGGTTAAAGGGAAAATTGTAAAAAGGGGGTATGGCCAGATCACTGGGAAGCAGGGGGATCCCCAATTCAGCATGAGAGGTTGTCCTCCCACTAGAAGAAGGCAGGGATGGAGAGAAACGCTGAAGGGACAGCTTGAAAAAGCAACCAAAGCAGTAGGAGGCTGCCAGAGGCAACTGTAAATATGCATTGCCCCAGCAACCAAACATCTTGTGCATTCCCAGCAGGGGAGGAGCTGTGGGAGGAGGCTGCTGCCCAAGGCAACAGTAAATTATGAGCATGTGTGTCCCCAGCATCCAAGCAGCTCCTGATCCAGCCATCGGGTGCATGCACTGAGGCTGCATGGGGCTGAAAGCTCAAAACACACGTGTATGGTAGAGGTCAGCAAGCCACAGCAGGCCCAACACCCTGCCCCCTTGCAAAACATGGCAGCTGAAAGAGGGGCAAAGTAAAACATGGCAGACATTACTGCACATTGGCGGTAAAGCTGCACACTCCCATAGAGTGTGGGATTTGGGGAAGGAACTTTCAAACAGAATGTGGACAGAAGCCTCGCTCTCTTGCTTGCCTCTCGCTCCTAGTTGGGCAGTGCTCATGGGAGTGCTCGTGGGACTGGCAGAGCCTGGGCCCACTTGGGGCTTAGACCTCAACTAAATGGGAGCCAACTCCTGTAGGCAGAGTTCCACACTGGGACATGTGCCTTGTGTGGCACCAGCCCTTGGGATGCTGCAACCCTGTGCAACATACCACATGAGTCCTAGACTGCTTCCATGCTCCCCTGAGAGCAGGGCACAGAGGCTGGGAGCAGCGCATGGAGGTGTGAGCCAGAACATCCCTCGGCCCCAGAGGCACGGGCAGACTCAGGCATCAGAGGCCCTTGGGAACTTCCCCTGCATAACCATCTGGAGTGATCTGGCAGTGCTCTCCAGATCCCAGGAGGAATGGTGGCAACATTGAAACACACAAGTGTGCACCAGAGAGAGAAGGAGAGCCGGTAGATAGAGTCCAGTTCATGTACCCACCATAAACTCCAAAAGGACAGGTAAAGTGGGGCAAGGTGTCCAGGTACTGACTCTGGTTCTGGGGGTGGCTGGTTTTCTGTGCTTTGAAGATGAGGTTGGCTTGTAGCACGAAAGCTCCCAGCCCCCTCAAATTGGGTACCCTGTTAATAAAAACCTCTTTTCTTCCCCACAGGTCTTCATGGTATGCTTGTACACAGCAGCAAGTGGCTGGACCCCAGGCCACCCAGTTACAGAATTATTATTATATTTCAAACAAATAAATGAATAAGTCAACAAATGCACGAATGCCTAATTGTGTAGTAGGGAGGTGGTAATAGTACAGATGATGTACCTTGATGAAGAGAAAATTCCTTGAGGAAAACATGATGTGAGAACCCAGCAGCAGGCTCTGCTATGTCCTGTGACCAGGAAGACAAACTGCACACTCTCTGTGCCCCGTTAACTCAAATATGATCACAGGAATACATCCACCCACCACTGCTGCAGGCCTCATCGCCTAGTACCTAATGTATTTTGCACATTAGAAATTTGGGCAGGGATCAGCTCAGTAATTCCTTTCTTCTTCATGGTATCAACACTCAGTTTTACTCAGCTAGCAGATGGGCTGGGCTGGAGGGTCCAGGATTCACATGTCTATTGCCTTGGTGGGGGTGGCTGGAAGGCTAGGTCCAGGTGGGACTGCTGATCAGAGCACCTACATGTCACCTCTGCAAGGCAGTCAGACTGCTTACAGGTTTTAAGAGCCAGGAAGCCAATGTTGCAAGGCTTTTTCTACCTAGTCTTGGAGGTTGCAGAACATCACTTTCACTGCATTCTAGTGGCCAAGTAAGTTAGCCCACCTCAGCTTCAAGGGCAGAAAAGTCAGAGTCTATGTCTTAGTGGGAAGAGTGGCAAAGCTCTGGGGGCAACAATAACCTACCACACTGCCCTTGAAAACCCAGTTCCAGCATCATCACCAAAACACTGGACTGCAGGTTTTGGCTGTTGACGACCCTCCTGGGTGTTCCCACCATGTACTACTGTGCATATGTCTGCCATGACATGTGACATCCTTCACTGTACACATTGGTTTATCTAGTGTTGCTCCTGGGCTCATGCCCCTGTGGAATAGGGACCAAGTTTTGATCAATTTTGGATCTAAGTGTCTTTGTGTAGTGTCTGGCACTGGGACGGCTCGTGGTAAATCTTGAGTAAATGGACAAGAGAATAAACCAACGAACAAATGAAAAAAGGCAACCTCTGCCTATTTGTTTTAAAACTGACACCTCAAAAGAAGGAACCATGGATATTCCCTTGTATCCCCAACATATAATACACTGACTTACACTTGGTTGATACTTAATGAATGTTTGTTGAAAACGCACATATGTATGTGCACACACTTGGGCTATACTCTCCAGCCATGGCTGAGAGGTCTGGTGCTGTGGCCCCAGCAGGGTAAGAAGAATATCTCAAGCTGGAGCCTGATGCTGGGGCAGGTTAAGTTGAAATCAAGGCCTGAGTATCAGGACTTCTGATTACAGTGGACAGAGCCAGGAATTAGAGCAGATTGTTTCTGAAAGCACCAAGAGAAAGGGACAATGAAAGCTGGACTGGGGGGCGGGGGGCAGAGAAAGAGGAGAGAATTTAGCTCTCCGATGCTGAGCCTATCAGTGGGGAGAGCTCCAGCACACTCACACCAGGTGCCAATGTTTATCAAACCAGGGACACCCAGACCTTCCTACTGACACACTGACTATGCCCAGCACAAAAGAAACACACCTTTGAGTCCAGTTCGAGTGAGAGACCTTTGGAGAGAGGGGAACTGGCCACAGAAACGAGGCACTGAGTAATGTGGAGCCCTTCATTACCGTGAGCGGTAAACCAGGTGTTGAATACATGACTATTTTAAGTCTAATTTAATTTAGCTCTTGGATGAGGGGAGTGCTATTTATAAAGAGTGATACTGACTGCCGCCTCGGTCTGGAAGCAGGTGGGAGCTCTTGCAGCCTCTGGATGTACAGCCTGCAAAGTTCCCAGGTCTGCCTCTGTCAAGAGGAGGCCAGGCCCTGCCCGAGACAATTAGTCAGCACAGAGCACACAGAAGTCGTCAGCCTACAGATAATAGCTCTGCTTGAGCTCACTGAATCAGGCATCAGGCCTGGCTTGCTGAGGCCTCTGTGTGGTCATAAGGTGCCCTGTGCTGGGATACCCAGGGCTTTGTGCTGTCTGGCCTAACCCTTCAAAAAAGATGAGGTGAAATGGTTTGTGCCAATGCGTGACCCCCTTCCTCACATAGGCTGTTGGTACCTTCCACTGGCCACAAAGAAACTGTCCACCTGCCTTCCTGAATTGGAGCAATGACAGAGCTGAACTCTGTGACAGGCCCCAGCTTTGTTCCTGGGAACCCATGCTTGGACTTTCAGGCAGGCCAGGTTGCCCTTGGGGACTTTTTCTAGAACAAATTGAAGACACACACCGTGACCTGATACGCAGCGGCTGTGAAGAGAGCCCAGCAGAGCAGAGCCACCGGCCTGGCTGGAGAAGAAGCAAGGTCTGCAGAATCCCACCAGGCAGCCAGGGGCTAGTGGCCAGAAGTGGCCTCAGCTATGGACGATTTCCTCAGAGAGAAGCAAAAGATACACACATCAGGGCAGAGCATGCGAACCAGACAGGCAACTCTGCTGGAGGTGGCGGTGTGGCCTGAGCCCAGTTCCAGAGGGGCCTGAGGGGTGGCAATTCTAGAGGTCGCCTCAGAGCTCATCCCACCCCCACTCTGCAGTTCAAGCTTGGACACTAATCAGAAGAACACAGGCCTCCAGGGGTAACTCGGCGCCACGCTCCACATTTGGGTGTCAGGCCCACAAAACAAGTGTCTGGAAAACGCTGAGCAGGGCTGATACCTGGCAGGCAACACATCATTCCCAAGCCTTCCTGGCACAGTGCCCAACCCTCCAGTTAGCACTGGTCCCTCCCAGTCTGGGCATGGAGACGGTGACACATTTTAAATTGGACCTGTCCCCTTTCTGTTTATGAGATGTCAGACTGCTCACAGGGAACCCGACCTTGCCTTCTGTTTGGTGGCTCAGGGATAGGGGTCTGCCAAGCTTCCAGGCCCGGATAGCCAGGTATTGATGAGTTGAGCCTGGGCCTCAGGAGGGGCCAGTGCTGCTTCCATGGTCCCAGGGCAGGGGTGAGAGGGACAGGAAAACTTGCAGGGAAAAGCAATTCCAATGAAGTTTTCTCTTCCCCAGAGAAAGTCAAGCTACCGAAGTTTATTTTCCCTTTGTCATCTTTGGTTCATTACCTAGTGAAGATGAAAGTGAAGAGACATTGTTTTTGAAGGGCCTTTATCTGTCATGAAGTCAGGTAAGTGACCCGGGTTTCTGAGTGCACTCATCAGAACACCGCCGCACCCAGCAGCCCCGTTCCCAGAGCGCTACATTGGTGTGCTCACTTCTTGCTCTTTGAGGGTCAGGGGCATGTGGGCCTGGTCTCCTTGGCTTCCCTCCTGTCCCTGCTCCTCCAGAAAAGTAGGCAAGGGAGCAAAGGCTGGACTCCCTGGAGCCTGTAGACTTGCAGACTTTCTCAGAAATGTTCCTTAACTGCTGGCAGGAAACAGCCCGCTCTGCTATTTCCCTCGTTTCTAATGCCTGCTTCCAAAGAAGAAAGATATCCTCTCTGCATCTCGCAAGGGGAGGTGGGGAAAGAGGGATGGCGAGCACATCCAAGCCTGGCATAGCCTCTCCTCTGGAGGCAGGGAGCAGCCACTCTCCCAGCCTGCATTGACCTCCAGGGGCAATGTCCTTCCCATTGGCTTACATCCTTTTCCTCCTGTCATGTGGCAACAGTATTTTCTAACACGTGACACACCCCTTCACTTTCAGAAAGATTTATGGAGACCAGTTGGCTTCTTCTTCCCTCTGTGGGAATGGCTGGCCTAGAGTTCTGTGTGATGGTTGTGTCACTGCGGGGACCTTCACTGAACAATGATACTGTGTGTTTGCAGGCCCCACCCCCTTCCTCCCATCTCTCTTCCCACAGAAAGCCTCTTTTCTCTCTTCCTCTCATCCTTTGAGTTTATACCTCAGGGGGGCTGTGACTGGGCCCCTAGGCTTGAGACACGGATCAATGGGAGTCAATGAGTTTAGAGTGAGTGACTAGAGTGTGTGTGAGAGAGACACAGAGAGTTTGCACACACCCTACCACTGTGTCTTGCTACTTTGGACTATTGGATCATTTACACACAAAAAATTAGAATAACAGGTCCATGCTAACATTATATAATACTACTAAATTAACGATAATGAATACAGCATGGGTCATTAAGAAACATCCTCAGGCCAAGAAACACTAATACATATAAAGCTCACTATGTACCAGGAACTGTTCCAAGCCCTTCACATGCATTAACACATATTAAATGAGTTCACCGTGATCCTACAGGTTAGTACTATTACTATTTATTCCAGTTTTCATTGAGAAACCTACAGGAAAGTCTGAGATAAGATGGCAGATGGAGCCTTCCAAGTTTCTAAGGAATTGTAAGCTGTTGAGAATCTTTCGGGGCAATTTACAGAGCCAGGCGTGACATCCAGCTGTCTGAGTGAGTTGCCATATGCTTAACAGAAGTGCTCATTTTTTCCCAAGCGTCTCGCACTGATCGAAGACCATGGATCATTGTTGTGAAGGGGCTGCCATGGTATGTATGACCAGGGAAAAGTAAGAAGATAATAGAGTGACACTCATTAAAGGCCTCACTCAGAGGTGGGTTGTCAACAGAAGAGATCTATGGTCAGTGAAGACTAGGAAATGCTAAGTAAAGCAGACTAAAAGTTTCTTTATTATGGAACTTCTCAGAGCTTTAAATATACTGACAAGCACTGTGACTCTTCTGGAAGGAAATGAAGAATGAAGCATTTTCTCAGCTCATTAGACCGCTTTGTGAGGAGACACTCATGGGACCAATATTCCATGGAATGATTAGACTTTGGGAAACAGTGTCTGACCAAGTCAAACTTTCTACTTTTAAGATTACTATTAGCTCAATCTGGCCTGGAACTAGAGGTATCTCTGCTTGTCTGTAAAGACCCAAATGTCTGGAGTTATATGTGGATCTACAATTTGAGAGACACAGCAGCACAGAGGGATCTTGGCACCTGTTGTGTCTGGTGAGGTCCCCTCCCATGCCCTGATCTTTGTGGCGCCCGTGTACCTGGAAGAGAGGTTCTGGTTATCAATGACACCCCGGAAGGAAAGTGCCAAGCTTCTACATTTTCCTGCACAGTGCCTGACCCAAGAAGATGGATAACAAACATTGATTTCCTTTATTTAGGACCCCTGTGAGTCAAGAACTGCATGCATGCTTGCAGGAGAGCCTGGCTGTGTGAATACCCGCTGTGCTTCCCCACCCAGGAGCAGCGCTGCAGGGGAAGTTACTGACTGTGAACTTCACTGGGAGAAGTGTCATTCATGGGGAGCAGGCAGTAGAAGAGGGTGAGTCCAAAATGACCCCTTTGGGAGCTACTTCTGGGCTGACAGGAAAACTTAAGGGCGAGGGGCAGAGATCTCTTGCAGTAGCTCCAGAGAACTTTTATGTCCACAACCATACTTTGAAGCCTTTCCAATAAGTGTTCATTGACCATCCCACGGAAGCTTCCTGTAGAATGAATGCTCTCACGCCCAACTTATTCTTATTGCTTCCCCAAGGAACACACTTATTCCCTTCTGACTAAAGAAGCTGGTCTTCCTATGTTTATTCTTGCTCACTGCCTAGACCAACTGCCAGATTAACCTTCCTAAAACATTATTTTCACCATGTTCACTTTTCTCCTCAGAAATTTTGAATGCTGGTTTGAATACAGGTCCACACCATTTGTCCTTCTCTGCCAGGGCCCTGTTCCAGCCCACTCCCCTCTCCAAAGCACCTATTCACAAAGATATATGCACCCCTATGTGCACTGCAGCATTGTTTACAGTAGGCAAGACAGGGAAACAACTCAAGAGTCCTTCAATAGATAATTGGATAAAGAAGATGTGGTACATATATACCATGGAATGCTACACATTTGCAATAGCATGGATGGATCCTGAGAATATCATGCTAAACAAATAACTCAGACAGAAAAATCCAAAAACCATATGATCTCATTTATACATGGGATATAAAACTGAAAGCAGCAAATGAACAAATGAGACAAACAAACAAAATCTCCTAGATACACAGAAGTATGGTGGCTACCAGGGGGAAAGGGGGTTTGGGGGATAGTAAAAGGTCAAATATATGGTGATGGAAGGAGATTTGACTTTGGGTGGTAAACACACAAGGCAATACAGTAGTCCCTCTATATCATGGTTCACTTGTCACCACCTCACCTTATTGTGGAGTTTTTAAAAATATTATATTTAATTATTTATCGTGGATCTTTTGTTATATTGTGGGATTTTGCGGTACTGTATACATATGTTGTTAAAGTTATGTAGGTTTAAGAGAATACAATATGTTTAAGAACATAAGTAGTGTTTATAAAAGTGTGGAAAAGGTTAATAAAGGGACTGGGAATGGTTTATAAGTGTGTGGGAAGGGTTTATAAAGCCTTAAAATAAATATAAATACTAAAAAAAATGTAAGGTTCCTACTTCACGGATTTTCACCTATTGCGGGGGCAGGGGCAGGGGTAGTCTAGAACGTAATGCCCGTGATAAGTGAGAGAATACTGTATATAGATGATGTATTACAGAACTGTACTCTTGAAACTTATATAATTTTATTAACCAACGTTGCCCCAATACATTTAATTTTAAAACTTGCCCATCCACTGAACACTCTGGCTGCACTCCTACTCAGTCAGCTTTGTTAATGTCGGTTTCCAGCCTCATGTCCTTTCAAGACTGATGTTAGCAGGAATGATGGAGTTAAAACCTCTGAAAAGTTTCTCCATAAGAACAATGAAATCAGTGGCAAAATCATTAGAATCAACTTTTTCAGAACTTAGGTTTGCAGCAATCAAGGAATATCTACTTTAAGGGGGGGGGCAGAATCTCAATAAGAACTGAGTTTTAATTTATCTTATTTGCATTTCCCACTCCCCAGTTCTACAGTAGCCTTAAAATACACAGCCTGCAATCACCAGCCTACAAGCAGCAGCCAGCAGAGGAGGGTGAAGCCTCATTCCCACACCTGTTTGTGGCTTCCTGAAAGACCCCTCTGGCAAGAGTGGTCTTTACTTGACCTGACGAGTTCATCCTGTGCAGTCCATTCCTTCGCCTCCTTGGTGTTCCTAGAACAAAATAAGGCCATTATACTGCCTGGGGTGTCCTTGGCCCTGAAATCCAGATGTAGCACTCCCTACATCCTTCAAGTCACCTTTGAAAGTCACCTTCTCAATAAGGATTTATCTGTCCACACTACTGTAAATTACACTTCCTATTTCTGTTCCCTGCTTCATTTTTCTCCAGAGCACTTATCACCTTCTAATATACTATGTATTTCATCTATTTATTAGGCTTATCATATATCTCTCCCACTAGAATGTAAGCCAACATGAAGGGTGGGGTTTTCTTTGTTTCTTTTTGTTTGGTTGGTTTTTTGTTTTTGTTTTTGGTGCTATATCATTTGTACCTAGAACAGTGCCTGGCACAAAGTAAGTGCTCAGTAAGCACTTTTTGAATGACCAAGTAAATGAAGGTTTGGAAAAGAAAACATTGACAGAAATGCTCCACAGCTTGTTAAATTTAGCCTGTTCGTTCTTAAAAAGTAATTGTGATACTGAGAAGAGCTAGGAACTTATTTGTAGGTTAACCTACTCATTGAGTCCTTGATAAACTCTTCCAGTTCTATGCCAATGTTTTGCTTCCATCAGAATTTTTGTTGCTTTATTTGAGCCCAGAGCCTGGCCCTTCTCCAAGAAGTCATAAGAATAGAGAAGCTTTCAGAAGTCCCCATGACCCACTGAAGGTATAGGAGAGAGATTACATCTAAAGGATGGTGATTTTTTTAGTTGATTGGTTTTGTCTGACAAACAAGCACTTCAGAAGTGCACCCCAAATAAACAAGTCCCCTCGGAGGACAGCACACATTCTAGCAAGAGTGACTTTGCTTCTAGAAAAATTTTCAGGGTCAATAGGATATTTTTTTTAAATCTTATGCCATGACAAATTTACACTTTTGGAATGAGAGCTTGTTTTGCAAATAACCCAATGTCTTTTAAAACAAAATCTAGTGAGTAAAATGGCTGAGCACTTTGGAACCTATGGAATGGGTTAAGTGTATGATGAGAGCTGAAGGCTGAGAACAGTCTCTACTCCCATCTTGGTGACCTGTCCACTGAGCTGCTGCTGCTAGGCACCTGGCAGCAGCCAAGCCTAGCCCTTCCCCAGGTACTTTAGGGTAGAGTCTTCCTTGGAAGGATGGGGGACTCAGGGAGGATGCCATGAGTCCAGGTGGGCTTTGAGGGAGTGAAGTGTGGCAAGGTCTCTTGACAAACCTCAGCAAGAGCTATTCGTGGACAACCAAAGGAAAACCTATTGGATTCTAAATCATAAAACTAGAGTGTTTTTAAATTGCCAATAACTTCCTGATTTGTCCAACAGAGTTCAAAGAAGCAAGCTCAGGCCATTTCTGTGTGTGATTGACCATATCACTAACAGCACACAAGGTGGCCCAGGTACCATGATCCCACCTCTTATATCTTTTCAGTCCTGCTCTGTATTTCTAGGAACCCAATAGTTTCTCCAAAAGATTCCTGAGTACTGAGTGGGGATGCTGGGGAAATGGATTCCCAGGCTGCAGTAAAGACTGTCCCAAAAGTATCATGTAGGAAAAGAATGCTAAGACTTTCCATCTTGTCCTTCTCAGACTCTTTTCTTAAAAGATTAGGTCTTTGGACCAAGATGGAGCAGACACACTTCTCTCTGTTCCGCCTGTTAAGTACAGATAAAAACCCTGGAATTAATATGTATTTACATTACTATATTTGCATTTATTAGAAGAGTTAATATAAGTATTGAAAATATTTATTAAAATAAATATATTTATATAATTACATACATACATAGCTCAAACATAAGAAGACTCTGAGAGATATGGAGAAGGCAGACTAGCCAGGGATCTCGGGACTCAAGGAACAACATGGAAGTGAGTCCCCTGTATTTCCTTTTTCTTTTTTTTTTTTTTTTCAGATTTAATGTGTTTTATTGATTAAAATATTACATTTGTGCCACTTTCCCTTCCCTCTGCTCCCCTCCACCCGGTGGCCCCCTCCCTCCAGTTGTCCCCCCCTTTTAGATTATGTCCATTAGTTGTGCATACAGTTCCTCCCAACCTCTCTCCGTCTATTCCATTCCCTCCTACCATGATCCCCAATTCCTATATCATCTCCCTCCCTCTCCCCACTCCCCCTCCCTGTTGACCTCCCCCCACTATGCTTCCCTTACCCACAGTTCCTTTTCCACTCTCGTTGCCTGTTTCGTTTGCCTTTGTTTCATCTCCCTAGCTTCTGTTTTTTAAACCAGTCCCTTTAACTTCTCATATAACAGTGGTTTGGATCTAATGAACTCTTTCAGTTTTATTTTGTCCTGGAAACACTTTCTCTGTCCTTCTATTCTGAATGACAATTTCGCTGGATAGAGTATTCGTGGTTGTAGGTTTTGGATTTTCATTACTTTGAATATTTCTTGCCAGTCCCTTCTTGCCTGTAGGGTTTCCCTTGAGAAGTCAGCTGATAGTCTAATTGGGACCCCTTTGTACATAATTCTTTTCTTCTCTCTTGCTGCTTTTAAGATTCTCTCTTTATCTTTAATTTTTGACATTTTGATTATAATGTGTCTTGGAGTGGTTCTCCCTGGGTCCAGTCTCTTGGGAACTCTCCTTGCTTCCTGGACCTGCAAGTCTATTCCCTTCCCCAAGTCTGGGAAGTTCTCCTTTATTATATTTTCACTCAATTTTTCAAGTTCTAGTTCATCTTCCTCATTCTCTGGCAAACCAATGATTCTTATGTTGGGCCTTTTATAGCTGTCCCAGAGGTTTCTGATCCTCTCATTGTTGCTTCCTATTTCCTCTCGCTGCATTGGTTGACTGCTTGTTCCTTCTCCATATTCCAGTTTGTTGAAATGAACTCTGGATTCCTCACCATCTGTCTCGTATGTGGTTTTGTTCCTTTCGTTATGAAAGTTTTTCGCTTCTTTCATATCTTTTTCCTGCTCTTTTGTGAATTCTGTAAGCCACCTGATAACAATGGCCCAGAACTGAGCCTCTGACAGGTTTCTTATCTGTTCATCTGTCAGGTTCTCTATCTGCTGCCTGGTGAGTTGTGCCACCGGGATCTCTATATTTGTCTGCCACATTTTGATAGATGCGTTTTGTTTTCCTGGGCCGGCTGTCGGGGGCGGTGCCTGTGTAAGCATCACAAATCAGCGACCGGCCGGCGCCTGCCTGTCCTCGACCTATTTCGCAGCCCTGTGGTGCTTTCTGTGGGGGCGGGGGTCCAAGATGGATTCACACAGTTATTCAGCTAGGAGACCGGGATCCGTCCTCCCGCCCCCCTGGGCCTCACTGTTCAAGGCGATGCTGCGGCTGCTCCCCAGCGCCGGAGTCGCGCAAGCCAGGGGCTTGATTGGAGTCGCGCACGCCAGGGGCTTGATTGCCTCCGGGATTTTTCGCCGCCCCGCCCCGCCGCTCCGCAAACAGCTTTGCCTTCTTTAACTCTTACCTGCCCAAATGGCACCGCTGGTTTATAACTTCATATGTTGGGCTTCCGTGTAGCTTTATTTTCTGGAATTTCTAGTTATCCTTTGTTTTGAAGTAGTTGTATTCCTCTCTGGTTGTAGAGGGAGACCTAGCGTGTCCGTCTAAGCCTCCATCTTGGCCGGAAGTCCCCCCTGTATTTCCTTTTTCCTTCTATATCTCATGTTGGGTGCTGGAGAGGCTGGCAACCTACAAACACCAATGAGAACAGTAAAAAATAAAAATCAACAATCCAAAGAAAAGCCTGCTCTCCCTAGGCAAGAACCAGGAAAGGGACAACCTAGCAAGATGTAAAACTTTTAGCCAAACATCCAAGAAAAAAATTACAGTCACACTGCCACCCCATCAGCAAAGGCAGAACGAGGAGCCTAGTTTCCACCTTTCCAGGTGGTAATGAGGCACCCTTCCCTCTCCTGCCTAATAGGTGGGGTCAGAAGAGACTGACTGGGGATCTGGGACTTTCAGTCCTGCCCAGCAATTGTGAACCTCCTACCCCAGGGCCAGTGGGACCATGTAGGGACCCTGGACTTCCACACCCACCCAGTGACAATGAGGTGCCTCCTCCTCCTCCCCAGTGTCAGAGGAAGGTGGGTGGGAAGCCATAATTTTCACCACCATCCAGAGCTCTGCCTTGCACTAGCCCATGTAGCATCAGTGGAAGCTTTATAAAAAGAAGACTTAAATAACATGCAGAGTCTCATAACATAAAACTCCCATTCAAGATACAAATAAAAATTAATTCACCACACTAAGGACCAAGAAAATTACTACAAATAAGAAAAGACATTCAATAAACACCAATATTAAAATGATACAGAAGTTTGAATTATCTGACAAGGAATTTAAAGCAGTCATCATAAAAATGTTCCAAAAACTATTACAAACACACTTAAAAGAAATCCCAGCCAAGATATAGATGATGTAAAGGAGCACTAAATGGAAATGTTAGGACTAAAATTATATGAAAACCAAAATTTAAAAAATTTCACTGATGGGCTTAGGAACAGAACAGAGAGAATAAAGAAAAGGATAACTAAATCTGAATATAGAAAAATATAAATTTTCCAGTCTGAACAAGTGAGAAAAAGATACTGGAAAAAAATAAACAGAGCCCCAGAGATCTGCAGGGCTATAATGTAATATATAACATTCATGTCAAGTCCCAGAAGGAGAGGAGAAGGAGAGAATGACTGAAAATGCATTAGAAGAAATATGACTGAAAATTTCCAAAATTTAACAAAAGATATAAACTTACAGATCCAAGAAGCTGAATGAATCTCACATGGGATAAGCCCAAAGTAAACTACACCAAGATACATCATAGTCAAACTTCTAAAAAATTAAAGACAAAGGGAAAATAATCAAAAGTAGTTAGAGAGAAGAAAACAATGCCTTCCTGTTAGGGGAAAAATAATTTGAATGACAGCAACTTCTCATCTGAAATTATGCAGACCAGAAGGAAGTGGCACAACATCTTCCAAGTGCTGAATGAAAATAACTGTCAACCCAGAATTCTGTATCCAGTGAAAATATCCTCCGTGAGTAAAGAGGACATGAAGACATTTTGAGATAACGTAAAACTAAGAGAATCTGTGGCCTGCAAACATACTCTAAACAGTCAAAAGAATTTCTTAAACAGAAAAAAAAGAACAATGAAAAAAAGAAAGAACAATGGGGAGAATATAAATAAGAAAAATACAAATAGACTTCTTTACTTGAGTTTTCTGTATTGTGATTGATTGAAACAAAAATGAAAACATTGATGTGGTTCTAAATGTATGTAGGGGAAATACTTAAAGACAGTTATATTATAAACAAGGGACAGTAAAGGAAGTTAAAGAGAGGTAAGTCTCTTTACTCAAACTGGTATAATATCAATAACAGTACCAGCAGTAGACTACTATAAATTATGTATGCATGATGTAATACCTAGAGCAACCACTAACACATCTATACAAAGACATACACTTGGAAGCACTATGGAAAAATCAAAATGGAATTCTAAGTCATGTTCACATAACCAATAGCAAGACAGGAAAACAAAAACAGAAAGTGAACAAACAGAAAACAAGAAATTAAACTTGGACCCTAACATACCAATAATTACATTAAAGGTAAATAGTCTATGACTCTATTTATAGGATATTTTGAAATTAACAAAATGAAAGAGATGGAGAACAGATTAGTGGTCCCCAAGGGGGTATGAGTGATGAGGGGGGAGGAGGGAGATCTCTGTGGTGATTGAGTGATTCTGGATGTTGATCGCAGTGATAGTTACACAATTGTGTGCACGTGATAAAATGGCACTGACGTATAACACACTTGTACCAATGTCAACCTCCTGATTTTCATATCGTTCTGTTGTTATGTAAGATGTTACCTTTGGAGGAAACTAGATCAATGGTACACAGAACCTCTCTCTTCTATCTTTGCAACCTCCTGTGAACCTACAAAAGAAAAGAGAAGTCTGAATCTAGCTGCCTGGTTTCTGATATTAGGTCTGCTGTCCTCTGTGGGAGGATTCTGCAGTGAAACCCAAGGGCTGCTCTCTCTCTTTCTCACCCCCATACCTCACACATCATCTTGCCCACTGCGAATTTGGTAGTTAGAGAGAAACTATCATTTAAAAACTTGTAGCAGTTTTGACTTCTAAGGAGGTAACAAGTTATCTTGGGACAAAGTATTTATTTTGGCAGGAGCAGTGGGAGGGGAAGAATCACCACTCTAAGCCAATGGTACTAAGGAAGGAACCTGCTGAAAAACCTGAATATAGTGAAGTAATTTGAAAAAAAAACAGGGAGTTAAGGTTTCTCTTTAGAAATGGCAGTTTAGTGCATTTAGAGCATGGCATGGTTATTTTCTTTGGAGAAATGCCTCACTTTTTAGAATTTAGACTGCATTGTGCCTATGTATTACCTGGTGTCTTGCCCTGGCTGGTTTAGCTCAGTGGATTGAGCGTCGGCCTGCGAGCTAAGTGTCGCTGGTTCGATCTTCCAGTCAGGGTACATCAGAGAAGGAAAACTCTGACTCCAAAAAACCTCCGCTGCCTTGCGGCATACCTCTTCAGGGGAAAGGCTAAGGGAGTAAACCCCGACAGAAAATCCGGAGCCGGAGTCCCTAAGGCGGTTTGACGTTGTAGTCAACACCGGCAACTCCTGTGGCGCACCTGAACCCAAGCTGTATCGACTCCGTCTTTCCCTTGGACCCTTCAGCTGCGAAGAGAGGGGGGGTCTGCTGCATGGGCAACAGCAGACCCTCCATATCACCCTGCCCAGGCTCTGTAGCTTCAGCTTCACTGGAGAGGACACTCCAGCGTCATCGCAAGATGTCGATTCAACACGGGAGGAGACAGATACCGTGTCACTCCCGAGTCGGACTGCACAGCCATTCTCGGCGGTGCAGATAGACTCTTAAGAAGCTACACCATCGTCTCTCGAGAGGGACGGCTGCCGACGATTACCTGGTGTTCTTAGACACCAGCTATGTTCTTAGACACGAGCTGCTGCCAAGAAGGAAAGAGTTGGATGAAAGGGAGCACAGGAAAGACATGCGGGCCGGTTTCTCCCCTTGCAGTGGAGGAAAACCAGAAGTGCTGAAAGCCTGAGCTAGACTGGCTGTCTCACATGCAATGCTATTTACAACAGAAGATCCCAGAGTGTCCCAACTGGGATGATACGTTCTGTAGGAACACAGTGGCTGAGCATGAGGGCTCTACAGCCAAAGGGCCTGAATTCAAGCATCAGCCTCAACTCCCACTTATATGAGGTCATGAGTAAGTACCCTAAACATGTCTGTGTTTCCTCTTTCTCAACTGTTAAATCCCTCTGGAAGGTTTTGAACATTCACGGATTTAGTATTTGTACAGCACTGTGAATACTGCCTGGCACACTAAGCATTAAGTGCATTCAGCAGTTTTATTTTCATTCCAGTGTCCTGGGAATATCTTTCTGGAGGCCAGAGGACAAGAATGCATCTTTGTGTGTGACCTGGGCAGATACCTGTTGTGTGGCAAGAAATGAGACTGGATTGTCTTCCCCTGTTTGAGGCCTTCTATTGGCTTTTCCCAGACCTGGCCTCATAGAGATAGCCCCCTGGAGTTTCTGGTTGTGGGAGCACATTTTTCCTGGCTCCATGGACCTGGCCGCGAACTAAGGTAAGGGGGGTAGGGAAAGGAGCCCCGGGGACAGGTTTGGATCTGCAGGCAGGTAGCAGCCCTTCCTGACATGAAAGCCTGGCTGTTCCAATCCACAGTGTAATATGGGGATTGGGTCCTACTATTTCTCTTTCTCTCTCTCCCTCAGAGACTTTCTCTGGCACCTGAAGGTTCCTAGTCTTTCTCTGATGACCAGCTTTGCCATCATCCTGATCTGAGGGACTTAGGCCCTTGTGCATTCTCTGGCCACCCAGTCTTGTCATTCTCGGCTAGACTGAGTACCTGGACTGTATTCCACGTTAGAAATCTGCACTCAACAACAAGGACAGTCCTGAAGGTAAGAGCACTGGAGGAGGGACAAAGGTGGAAGCTTTGCTCACTTGAGCTTTTCCAGGGCTTCATGAGGGAAGACATAGCAAATTCTTACATCTTCATCAGGGGCCACCTCCTGGATGCTCCCTCCACTGTTTTCCAGGCTCTGTGGCCCTGAGGTTTGCAGCTTTCCCAGTGTATTCACACCCCTTGAAACCACATCTGTTTTGTTGGGAGTTACCAGAGAAGATGTCAGTGGCTCAGTTTGAATTCCCTTCATTCTAGTGGCCCTCTTGCAATTTTCCACATCTTTCCATTCCCCCAGATCTTCCTTTGGGGACTGCCTCCCCACAATCTCAGTGCTCGTCCTCAGATCAATGAGAAGAGTTCTGGCAAGATGTGGACAAGGATTTGCTCTTAAAAAAGAGATGAGCTTTGCAAGACAGAACTTGAATTGTTTGGCTGTTCTAGGTTCTTGGCACTTCCATATGAATTTTAGAATCAGCAAACTGCTGGGATGTTGGTAGGAATTGTGTTAAATCTATAGATAGATCAATTTTGGGAGAACTGACGTTCTAATAATTTTAAGTCTATTAACCCATAACAAGTTATATTTTTCAATTTATTCAGGTTTCCTTGAATTTCTGTGAGCAAACTTTTGTAGTCTACAGCAGTTGCATATCTTTTGTTATATTGATTCCTATTGCATATTTTTTATGTTATTGTATCAGGAATTCATTCCAATTTCAGATGGTTTATTGCAGGTATATAGAAATAAAATTGAATTTTGTATATTGCTGTTGTATCCTGTAGGCTTGTAATAATTCACTTATTAGCTGATCATGTTGATCATATATAATCATATGGCCTCTAAGAAAAGACAGTTTTGCACTCCTAATTTTCTAGGTTAGAACCTCCAGTACAATGTTGACTAGAAGTGGTGAGAGGTGGTATCTGTGTCTAATTACTGATCTTAGGGGAGGAAAAGGACTTGGTCTTTCACCGTAAATTATGTTGTTAGTCATACATTTTTTGTAGGTACCTTCTACCACCAGCTTCCTACAAGTTTGTTTTTTTCAATCAGGAACAAATGTTGGGTTGTGTTAAGTGCTTTTTCTATGGCTATTGAGATAATATAATTTTGTCTTTGACTCATTGGTTATAAACGTGTTGTTTAATTTAACAATTATTTGGAGATTCTCCAAATATCTGTCTGTTATTGATTTGTAACTTCCACAATTGTCAGAGAATATACTTTATATGACTTGAATCTTCAAATGTATTGAGACTTGTTTTATAAACCAGAGCATGATATATCTTGGTAAATCATCCATGTGCACTTGGAAAGAATGTGTACTCTGCTGTTGTTGCATGAAGAGATCTATAAATGTCAATCAGGTCAAGTTGGTTGATAGTGATATCCAAGTCTTATATACTCACTAATCTTTAGCTAATTATTGACAGAGTGGTATTGGAATCTTTGTCTACAATTATTGGTTTGTCTATTTCTTCTTGTAGTTCTATCAGTTTTTACTTCATCTATTTTGAAGTTCTGTTATTCAGTGCACATACATTTAGAATTATGTCCTCTTAATTAATCAATCTCTTTATTATTATGGAAGGACATTTTTAAGTCCCTAGAAATATTGTTTGTTCTGATATTAATATCTTCTCTCTAACTTTCTTTTGGTTAGTTGTTAGCATAGCATATCTTTTTTTTTTTCCATTCTTTTACTTTTAGCTTACTGTGTCTAATTAAAATGGCATTTCTTGTAAGCAGCACAGAGTCTGTTCCCAGTTCCATTGCTCAGCTTCTTCACACTATGGAACAATGAACAGTGTCTGTCAATCTTGCTTCTCTCTAATGCCCAGGTTTTTCCCTTGACTGTGGTGGGGATTAGTTGTGGGCAGATGGTAGGATTGGGTCAGGGTGTACAAAAAGAAGTTCCCCCTGCCACAAATTGTCCCTAATAACTTAGATCAAATGCCACACACCACATGTCAGCTGTGTGACCTTGGACAAGCTCCTTAACTACTTTGAACCTCAGCTTCTTCATCAACAAAGAGCATTGAATAATATTGGGTTATGTATAATCTGTGTATAACTCCTTCCCCAGGGTCTGGAGCTCATTTAGTGATAGATACTAGTAACAGAATTATTATTTTTATATTAATGCATGTACCATACAAATGCATATATTTATATTACAAATCAACCTCCTAAGTGAGCACAAAGCAGCAATCATACATTTTTAAGAATTAACTTGCTATGCCAGGGAGGTAATAAAAGGAATGAAATCAGCATTATTTTTCAATGTGCCTCTCATAAATTAAGCATCCAGGTTAAGTCCCTCTTTCCAAGGCTGCAAATACTCCTGCTGCAAATACTCCTGCTGCAACCCCTGTGATTGAACAAGGCCAGAAGGGGAGGGCAGGGCCTCGTTGTCTGCTGCTGCAACCTGTGCCCTTCTCAGAGGGGAGGTTGCTCAGGGTGCATGCTCTGGAGCTGTGTGATTATGGCTCCCACCTTGCAGAACCCTGAGAAGGAGCAAGGCCCTAGGTTTTCATCAGGCACTGCCAGTGGGTCCTTTCCATCTAACATAACTCCTGCCTCTTCCTGTGAAGATAATCCCTGCCCTCTGGCAGCCTGTGTGATGCACAATGCCGAGTGCCAGGAATCTCCTGCAAACTACAACAGGGCCGCACTGCAATGTGCCACTAGATTCATCCAGCCATCTAAAAAGCTTTTTTTTTTTTTTAAGTCACAGATCTTTCCCTTGAACAGCCTGACAAGCACTTGAGCTTCATTATAATTTCCCTCCAGCAGAGTTTGGGGAAATGAAATTGGAGTTATAAGCCACATTTGGTAAGACTCTCTTCTGAGAAGATAGGGATGAAGTGGGGCTGACTTACAGGACAAGGTATATCAGTTAACCTCTAGTTAAGGAGAAAGAGCTGGCCTCTCATCTGCAAAGATGAAAAACATCCTTGCCCAATGACCACTGTTCCCGCACTCTCAGTGGAGGGCTGGCTGTGTGTCCACAACCTGAGGAAGCACTGCACTCCCCCCGCAGTCTCCTCTCCGTACCTTTAGAATCCTACCCTGCAATCTCATTTTTGCACATTTACCCAAAAGAATTGAAGTCAGGATCCAGAAGAGATATCAGAACTCTTGTATTCATTAAAACATCATTCACAATAGCCAAGATGTAGATAAATGTAAATGTCCATTGACAGATGAATGAATAAAGAAAATGTGGTATAGTCCTGGCTGGGTGGCTCAACTGGCTGGAGCATTGTCCTGTGCACCAAAAGGTTGCAGGTTTGATCCCCAGTCAGGGTACATACCTAGGTTGTGGATTTGATCCCCATTCGGGGTAGGTATGGGAGGCAACTGATCGATCTCACTCTCTCTGCCCCCTTTCCTCTCTCTCAAAAATCAATAAACATATCTTTGGGGAAGAATTTTCTTTTTAAAAATACTGCTTACAAAACACCCTAGGGCATGGGAAAATGTTAATGAGACTGTGTGGGGTATAAAAACCCAGTTCCTCAACAATACTGCACTGTGAACCCAATTAAAAAAAAAAAAAAAGTAATACCAGAATGCTAGGTATACATCTCTGGCCAATGGGACTATGGGTGATACTAATTTTCTTCCTATATCACCTGTATGTATTTCCTATATTGCTCAAATGTGCTATAATGAGCATGTGGACAAAATGACCTCTGTGAGCAGAAATGAGAACAATAAATGTCATAAGAGAAAAGTTAAACTGCTCCCATTCACAGCAGCACCGCAGGTCCAATTCACTGATTGCATCTCAATTCAGGAAGATCTCTCCACATGCATTTGGAAAGGGAAACAAAGGCAGCAGACAGAGTCTGTGAGGAAATCTATTGGAAACAACATCCTGACTAAAAAAAGCGACAGAACCACCTCCCTAAAAGCAGCCCCAAATGGCCATTCAAATAGTAAAAATGACGCAGGGGCTGAAAACAAAGTCCCAGCTTTCAGTCGGAGTTTCCTGAGCCAGTAAAAACAGCAAGCATGGAAGAGGAAGCCTGTGCTCTCCGGTGTCCCCAGGGAGGGCCCTGCAACTGCCACCTATGCCAAGACCTGGGATCTGCATCTTGTCACCCCAAGTACAGGGTCAGCTCCACACCCCAGGTGCCCCAGCAGAACTATTGCTCTGCTTCTATCCCAGATGCCCAGGGGGAGACTGCCTCACTTTGCCTTCAAGGAGCAGGTTGGCATTTGGATGGGGACCCACTGGCAAGCCAGGGTGGGGGCTGGGCACATGTTCCACTCCAGGCCACCTGCTTCCTGCTGGTCGGCACAGCCAGGAGCCAGCCAGGCAGACACAATGGGCAGGACCCACGTCAGATTTGTAGGGGAAGAAAATTACTCTTTGTGGACTGAGAGATCGGGACAGGATATCTATAACTGTTTAAAGAAAAGCCTGGTCTGCATCCCCTCCCTCCCCAAGCACTTCCGAAATGTCGCACAACATGCCAGGCTCTTTAAATATCCAAACCCAGAATAAATGTGCAGGCAGCATTTCCCCCTCAGCCAGCCCACGAGCTGCCAGCTGAGTCAGAGTCTTGAAGTATCAGAGCTGGAGAGGCCTTGTAGGTCAACAAGCTCAAGCTGAGGCCAAGATGCTGGCACTTGGCTCCTGCCCTGTGTGTCCCCTCTCCCAGGGGCTTCCTGCCCAGGACCAGGCTCACGGGGGTGCCCTTAACCCTTGTGTCACCCTGCCTTCCTCACTTGGGCCACGCCACACTTTTAAATGAGATGCAGAGTCCAGGGAGGTGAAAGGACTGGACACAAATTGCACAACTTGATTGTGGCAGAGTGGGAGCTAAAACAACTCTTTCCCTCCTGCACTTTCCCTGGACTCGTGGACATTCGGACCTCATGGTTCTGTGGTGGACCATCCTGTGATAGTGCAGTGCTTGCTCTGGATTAGAAGTTGTGGAACATGCTTTCAGATCTTTACAAAGAGATTTAGATGGACATTTCTCTTAAGTTTAGATTGCTATATCTGTGGAGGGGGTTCATTAAAGAAAATTGGGGGACCTCTAGTTGAACATAGCATCTACCAGACCTCAGGATGTGAAATAGACACCAGAAGAGCTGATTTGGTTGAAATGGGGGCAGGGACCCGAAGCTCCCTCACTCACACCCCCAGGCCCCCTGTACCCCTGTGCTCTGGAGACATAGCCTGGGACTCAGGGCTCCGAGTGATGGTTTGTGAAACACAGGAACAATTAGTATCTTATGGACTCACTTACCTGAGAATCCCAGATTCACTGTAATGTGACTGGAAAATGGAGGGAACATACCTAGGGCTCTACTCAACCCTTCTCTGCAGTCTATTAGCAAATGAGGATGAGAAATCATCTGAAAAATGTGCCTGCATTCAAATGCAGCTAGTGATCAATAGTGAGATGTGTCAGGCCCAAGCCCAACATAACCATTAATTCTTTCATTCAACAGAGATTCACCGAGCTCTTACTCCATGCAAGCCCCAGTGGTAGGCACAGCAAAGTATATACAGAAAAGTAACTCATGATTTATCCCTAAGCACGTTTGTGTTCTAAGAAAGTCTGACATGTAATTACAAAGAAAATTAGAAAGACTTCATGTACAATCTTTTTCAGAGATGCATAAACAAGAGCTACCCTTTCCAGCAAGGATGGTCATCAAAGGCTACATGGAAGAAGTGGCACTTGAAAAAAGTATGGTTTTGACAGCTGGAGCTGGGAGAAGAGGGAACTTCCAAATGAGGAAGCAGCACATGCAAAGGCCCAGAGGCACTCCGGTCACACAGGCTGTGCACCTCTCAAAAGTGCATTCACAGAGCTTATCAAGTCAGGAGCACCCCCTGGAATCAGCTACAGAGCAGCCCTGCTGGAAAGCACAGATGTGTTCAGGAAATGCTGAGCTGGACTAGGCAGTGGGAGGAACCTGTACAGAGCAGTAAACAGAGATAAGGCAGAAAGGTCAGTTGGAACCAGACTGTAGAAGGCCTGGATACCAGGGCACTGTGACTCCACACTACACACAGTGGGCAGTCGCCAAGGGGTTTTGAACAGATAAGTGACAAGAGAGTGGAGCTTTAGGAAGCTGAGTCTAATAGGTGAGAGGGTGTGTGGAAGGGGTGGAGAGGATAGAGACTGGGACAGTGGTAGAAAGTTACTGCCACGGTAAGAGGAACCAGTAATGGGACCAATTGTGGGTGGCGGTAGTGGGGATGGAGAAAAGAAATCAATGCAAGAGATTACAATGTCCCAGGAAGAACATCAGAGGGGACAGCAGGCCTGGTCTGGGTGCCTGGGGATGCAATGGGTGCCTTTTGCACACTTGGGGAAGATGGCAGGGTGCCTGGGCTGGGAAGGCACATGGCAAGTTTGACTGTAGGCCTGGAAGATTGGGGGCGTCGGAGAGACAATCAGTTCAAAGTACCAGCTCAACCCAGGAGTAAGGCCTCCCTGCATCTCTGCACCGGAGTGACTGTGAACCAGTCTAACTTTGGTTAAGGATCTTTGATTCCAATAATACCCACACTACCTTACTCCCATTCAATTCTTTGCCTTCAGTGTCTCCTCAGGGAGCACAGGGCTCCCAGGCCAGGAAAGCTGAAAATAAGACTTCTTATGGCCAGCCAATCTACAATCAGAAGAGCCAGAAAGGAGACTCCCTGGCCATGAATTTTTCAGCTGAGCTGTGCCTGTCAGGGTAAACAGCAACTAAAATAATCAGTTGCTTGCCACTTGGAATATTGTCTGAACAGTTGGTAGATAGGAACTGTTTTTAAAACAAGCTATCAAAACAAACCCAAGGAGAACATCTGCAAGGCCCAAGCCTGCATCGCTGAAGAAGGTGACCCATCAACAAGCGGAAGGTCCAATAGATGGCCCAAGGTGGGGTGGCCCCAAGTGGGAGGAGACAGAGCTGAGTGGAGAGGGACCAGCCTGCCAATGGACAGATGCAGAAATGCTTCTGACAATGATGAATCTCCCTTGATGGGGAGCTGGCAGGGGAGGACTGTTGGCCCCTGGGTCCATCTAGGCAGTCACATTAGAGCCTGGGTACATGCTAAGTGAAAGCATCAGATGTTATTTATTTATAGCCATTGATTGAAATTTGTGTTATTTATTATGATGTTTATAAAAAATACATTGTAGGTGGCCTTTACTTCTGTGACTCTCCACCTGGGGTAGGAGGTTCTTCTGAGCAGACTTCTCTGCTTTGTTTAGCTTAGTTTACTCCTCAAACATTTTAACTCATGAGGGCAAGGATAACAAATGTTTATTATTTAAACCCTGGATGAGGCGGAGGCACCTAAACCTTGTGGAGGGAAAGAGCACAGAAGTTGGTGGTAGAGAGCTATGTCCTGCAGCCCCGCCCTTCTTTTCTTCTCGTTAACCTGGGCAGGGAACAGCTTTCAAAACAAAATTCTTCAGACTGTCTTACAGGGGTTCTGTCTGTGTCCTTTGTTGTGTGCAGACTTTTTTGAGCTGGGAAAGGATTTGCTTCCTTCCCTCTGTTCTACTATCCTGTCCCCTAAATAAAACTTATAAATTCCCCCCATTGTGTGGGTCAACTGTGTGAACATGAAACACACCCTAATATTTAAGAATAAGGGAGCAGGTTGGAAGTTTGAGGTGATAAGTTCAATTAAAAATATTGGAGAGCCCTCTTGGTGCAAAACTAAGGCCCCATTCTCCAATCAGTTTCATTAATAATAAATAGGATGTTTTGGTCTGAAAAACCATGAACTTCCTGTGGGTGAGTGTGCCGACGGCAGATGGCCATGTAGGGAAGAGGGCTGTCATCCTAGACCCAGAGCCCAGGCCTGCTCCTGAAACCTTCTCCTCCCTCTGTCTCAGCCCAGCCTCTCTGAGCTGCTCTCTCCCCCTCCCCCAGCAGGGGAAACCCAAGGCTGTGGCGTCCTGGGCCCTGGCAAGGGCAGAGGGCCAAGAAGACAGGAAGGGCCCTGGAGGATTTCCTCTCTGTGGAGCTTTCACTGGTTGGGACCTCCCTGGCCCAGTACAAGGAAAACCTCATCTTTCAGCCAACACAGACTCTAGGTGCACCTTGAAAGGGCCAGGGGAACAGTACTCTCTGTTGGAGACTCAAAGACTGAGGTAGATGGAAATGCCGAAAGAGGGGTCCAAAAGGGAAGCTAAGACAGCTTGTGGTTGTGTTTAGGGGAGAGGAGGGACCTGAGTGGAGGGCAGTTCCAAGCAGGATGGAGCGACTCAAAGGGAAAGGTCTGAGAGGCATGGGAGAAGATGCAAAGAGGGACTCTAGGACCCTCTGGTGCTAAAGAGAATTTTTGCCAGAAAAAGCTCAGGCAATGGTATCAAAAGGATGGTCCTTCTAGAGAAAACCAGGAGCCATAGCCATGGCCCAGGGAGCTGCACAGATGCTGCTCGCATGGCCTGGAGCACTGGGATTCTGGAGAGAGAGCACCCCAAGTCCAGACAGCATTCCAGCCAGGCCTCTGGGCCAGGCCCTGGGCTCCAGGATCATGTCTTTGTGTCCCTTTCTTTTTTTTTTTTTTTTTTGGCACAGCTGTAAGAATTTCCCAACTTGATAAAAAGACTAAGTTGAACATGGAAACATGACAAGCAGCAACATGGATGAACTCACAGACATAATGTTGAGTGAAAGAAGCCAAACACAAATGAACACATAAGGTATGCTTCCATTTATAGGAAGTTCACAAGAAGGCAAACAAAAACTGATCTATGGGGATGGAGGTCAGAAAAGAGGACACCCCTGGGATACTGATTGGGAGGGGCCATGAGGGAGGCTTCTGGGGGCTGGAATGTTCCACATCTTGGTTTGGGGTGTGGTTTCACAGTATATGACATGTAAAAAGTCATGGAGCTGCACCAGCAAGACCAAGGCACCTCACTGCATGTCAGTGTACCTCAGCAGAAACGGTTTTAAAGTGGAATGGTGTAACATAAGTGTAGTCACTTCCTATTGCTGCTGGAACAAATTACCACAAACTTAGTGGCTTAAAACAACACAAATTTGTTCTTATAGGAGGTCAGAAATTGGCCATCAAAGTGTCAGCAGAGCTGAGTTCCATATGGGGGCTTCACAGGAGGATCCATTTTCTTTTTCAGCTTCTAGAAGCCACCTGATTACTTCACTTATAGCCCCTTTGCAAGTCACTCCCAGTCTTGCTTCTGTCATCACATTTCCTACCACTGTGTCTTTCACCCTCCTGTCTTCTTTGTATAAGGACCCTTGAGATAATTTTGGGGCCCCCAGGATAATCAAGAATAATCTCTCCATCTCAAAACCCTTAAGGTAATCACATCTGCACAGTCTCTTTTGCCATATAAGGTAGCATCGCAATTCTGAGCACTAAAACATGGACATTTGGAGGAGGGGCATTTTTCACCTATCACTGCAGAACTGTATGAAGGTCAAGTTCCTTATATAAGAAAGTACCCCTTTCTAGACCAAATCAGATCAAACATGTCAGGTTAATCAATGCTAACTGCTGTTGAAACACACAAACCCCAACATCTCCATGGCTTTATATAATAAACAGGGGTTCTTAACCTGGGTCTGGCATCCCCAGAGAATTCTTAGGTGGAATTTGGGGGATTTGTGAACTCAGATGGGAAACATGACATCCCTATTTTCTCTAAATTTAGCCCTTTCTTCAATAATAAATGCAGTCTAAAGCCCTGGCTGCTGTGGCTCAATGGATTGAGCATCAGCCTGTGAGCCAAGTGTCACTGGTTCGATTCCCAGTCAGGGCACATGACTAGGTTGCACGTCAGGCCCCCAGTTGGGGGTGCGAGTGAGAGGCAACCACACAGTGATGTTTCTGTCCCTCTCTTTCTCCTGTCCTCTCTCTCTACAAATAAAAATAAATAAATGAACAAACAAATAAATAAATTATTTTTTAACAATAAAATAAATGCAGTCAATAAATCACATCAGTATTGACAGTACTTGTAATATTATCAACAATGGAATCAAAGGTATTTTACATTGTTAGTTGTCACATCTATGTCAAAATATCACTTGTACTCATCACTACTTCAAATGTATCATGGTTATTAAACCTTACCCTATATCTTATTTAATAATAAATTAATAAAGCAGCACATACATTAAATTATCATAATTTTTATATTTTAATTACAGTATTTGAGTACAAATGTTAATCTAGTATTCTATGTTATCCATTTAAAAACATTTCTGAGAAAAAATCCAGTGGTCCAGGGCATGCACACACAAAAAACAAGTTCAAAACCCCTGGCATATGGGTTTCCCTTTTGCTCCTATAAGTTTGGAAGCAATCTGGGTGGCTCTCTCTGCTACAGCCACCCCATCTGGAACACAGAGCCTCAAAGTGACCCCACGGGGCTCATTGACACAGGTTCCTTACTAGGGTCGCCCAGGATCTCTGAAGGAAAGAGAGGATCTCTCATTCAGACCACAACTTTGGGGCAGAAGTCCTCTCACGTCTCTAAGGAATTATCTGTGTAACACATACCCAATTAGTCATTTAGGTGACAAAGCTGCTTTCCTGAGTTTCTTCAGGGTGTAAAGACTGGGATGACTGACAGGTGTATAGTCCAATTACTTGGTCAACTTTTTCACAAGTCTAAGGTAATTCTATTCCACCCTTATCTATTCCCAGACCAAGCTAGACCTCCCCGTTTTTTTTCTCCCTGACCATGAAGAAAGTAAGAATCTATAGCTTGTTGTTGCTACAGCTCTGCTATTGTTGCTTTTTTTTTTTTTTTTTCAGGGTCTTACTGGAAAATTCCGTTGGGATACCTTGACACCTGAATGCTATACACCCAGGCCCTCCTACCCACAGCCTTCTCCCTAGACTGGCTTGCTTCTCTTTGGTACACAGCTCTTGGGATGATTGCTTGTGCTTTAGACTCTCCTAGCTGACTTGCCCCTAGGTCACCATTGACCTTGTTCTTGGCTACTCCCCAGTTCTTTGAGTGTGACTCAGACCTTAGCTTCCAGTCTTAGCTCCTCTATACTCAGCCTTTCCCTCTCTCTCCCACTTCAACTGGATGGAATGCCTCCATCCATACTTTTAGTGCCATGCCTCCACCTTTCACCCCAAGACATCATTGTGGAAGTAGAGGCCCTGCTTCATCTGTTTGAAAGGAGGGAGTGGAGACTCCCCTGGGACATTCATTCTTCTTCTCTTCTCTAAAGTCTTTTTCCAGGCTCTGCTTTCTTGTAAAGACCTGCAGTCCTTCAGTGGAACCAGAAAAAGGATGCTTTCTCACTTGCAATTATTGGCTCCAGGATCTCAAAGATTTGGGCTGCTCTGTTTTGTCCAAATTACCATCTTCTTCCTTTTCTTCTCCCTGTGAGAATGCTGCTTCCCGTGCTCCATGGGGAGTGGGTGGAGGCTCATGGAGCCAGCCCCCACCCCTTGTCTGTGACTTTGGAGCACTACATGCATCCCAGCTAAGGAAAGACTAAGGATTCTTGATGGACAGTGGTAGCATGCTGCCTTCCATCTGGGCCTCTCCATTTGTGAGTGCGGGGAGCACATGCTTCCCCTAGATCTCACTAATGGAGTCCTGGGCCCCATTCCTGCTGCCAGCCAACTCATGGAGCTGCCGTGTGACAGATGGTCCATGGGGTGACTGCTGCTCACGAGTTTTATTGCCTCTAAACCCAGCTGAAAATCCCTGTCTGCCTCACATCTGCTCAGGTCCCTGGAGATGGATATGCCCTGGAAGCAGAGCTGCCAACACACATCTCCCTAGCCTATTTTTCACCTGATCCCCAGCGACCCACCTGTGGTGTGCTATGACAATGCATTTGTTAGCACACTAGAAAAGTCCTGGCTGTCCAGCCAGTTGTGCTCCTTCTTTCCTAGAGGGAGGCTGTGTGGAAAAGGGAAGGTATTGGTTTCCTACAGCTGCTTAACAAAGTGCCGCAAACTGGGTGGCTTGGAAAGACAGAAGTTATCTCACAGTTCTGGAGGTTAGAAGTTCAAAATCACAGTGTATGCAGGATAGAATCCTATCTGAAGTTTTTGGAAGAAGTGCTTCCGTGATGCTCTCATAGTCTCTGGTAGGTCAGTGGCCCTAGATGTGCTTGGCTTGTAGCAGCATCACCCCAACCCTGCCCCATCACCACAGGGAGTCCTCTCTGTGTATCTCCTCCGTATCTTCTTATAAGGACACCACTCATATCCACTATGACCTCATCTTAACTTGATGACATCTGGAAAAACTCTATTTCCAAATAAGGTCACAATCACAGATTGCTGAGAGATATGCATTTTGGGGGGGAGACTATTCAACCCAGTATAGGTAGAAAATGGAGGAGGAGAGTAAAAAGGAAGAAAGGAAGAGAAAGACAGAGGGGGGGGATGAGTGGTGGAAGGGTAAGAAGAAAGGCACATGTGTACACATACACATGCATGCACGAACATTTGCACCATAATCTAGTCACATCCATCTATTTATTCATGTGTGCAGTTATTTACAGGGCACCAGCTATTTGCACTTGGGATACAATACTGATGCTTATTAGCATTTCTTTGTTATCATTTTTTTAAAGATTTTATTTATTTATTTTTAGAGGGAGGAAAAGGGAAGGAGAAAGAGAGGGAGAGAAACATCAATGTGTGGTTGCCTCTCTCACATCCCCAACTGTGGACCTGGCCTGAAACACAGGCATATGCCCTGACTGGGAATTGAATCAGCGACCCTTTTGTTTGCAGGCCAGCACTCAATCCACTGAGCCACACCAGCCAAGGCTGAACATTTCTTAAACATGTCACATGCATGTTTCTTGTGATTTTCCTCTTATTACTCCCTTTGCTGGGAGGGTGTTTTCCTTTCCACCTAATATGAGCCTATCCCCTTTCTTCAAGACCTGGCTCGACACACCTCTGTGACACCTTGTCCTCTTCCCAGGTACAGTGAATTCCCTGCTGTTCCTCTGACACTCCTGCCTGGAGTGGAAATGACAGCCTTGTGGGTGGGGGCAGGAGTCACTAACTTTGTGCCTCATGGCCAGGTTGGGGACCCCAAACATTTACTGCACGAGCGAGTGGATGGATGGCACAGTGTTCTGAGCACTCTAAAGCCTCCTCTGTGTCACTCCAAAAAGCCCCCAAGCGGTGCATGGCCAGAAGTGGCCCTGTCTTGGTTCCATGAGGCCCCAACAGCAGCCAAGTGGCACCCTCAGGAAAGTGGGAGTGGCTTTCTCTCCTTCCTTGAAACTTGAAATGCAGCCGTTACATATCCAAGGAAAACTGGCTTGCTTCCTGACATCCCATACCCGTAGTTAGGGAGATGCAGAGAAAGCCCATGTTAGGCCCCTGATGAGGGCATCACTGAGGCCACACTTATCCCTCCCTAGCCCACATCTCCCAGTGGGTAATTGAACTTCCCTGGGGTGATGGGGGGACAAAGCACCAGAGCATAAGACATTCTCAGTTCTGGCCTGGGGTGTTGGCAACTCTCCCTCCTTCCCTCTTGGAAGCAACATTGTAGTTAAATATTTAGGAAGTTCTGTTCTATTTCTTGGGGGAGTCTATCTTGGCTTGGAGTTTTTTTCTTTCTTCCACTTTAATGAACCAAGTATTTGGGAAATTAGCTCAGAGTCATGCCACCAACACCAAATTAGAGCCATCTGTACAGATAAAACAGTTAGGAGCTTTTGTGCCCCAGTGGGCCGAGATGTGTAGCTCATTCAGTCTCAGAAAACACACTTTATCCCTGGGTTTCCTTTTTTTCCCCCAACACAGAAGATGCCTCAGTCAGCGCGTAGGAAACAGGAAGGAACCCGTTGTTTTAAATAGCAGATGGCAGAGAATTGACTCATTATGGTCTGTTCATTCAGCAAGTGACAGCCAGAAGGCAGCCTGCTCAGCCCCCACGTTCCCGAGATGCAGGTCAAGGGGCATGGCCAGGGTTTTCTCACAAAAAGTCTGGAAGAATTCAGCACAAGCCCTTTCGAAGGGAACTAGTGAAGCTTGAGGTTTCTATCTTATGGGGGACTTACAAAGACTTAAAAAAAAAAAAAAGACAGAAACAAAAGCTCCAGTAAAAACCCACAAGAATACCTGGAAGTCAGACATCCTGTGTTTCCCTTCCCTATCCTAATCTACTCTGAGTAGGGCAAACACACCGTCCAGCCTCCTTTTTCACATCTTGGCAGTGGTCTAATTTCACTTTTCTGGGCTTGAAAGCTATTGGCTCAGGGTTGTGAGGCAGCAGAAGGGGTGACCTCTGCAGGGGCATGGGGCCCCCTGTGAAGGCAGCTTCCTGCCAGGAAAGGTGGCCCCAGAGGGCAGCTGGGCCCAGGAGGAGCCCAAGGGTTAACCTGCCTCAAATCCATCATTGTGACAACAAAGCACACAAATTAGTCCTGCGGAAGCTGTCCTGACCTCTGGATTTAATTTTTTTAAGTGTTCTGTGCTCTGTGTGATGTTCACATTGGAAACCAGGTGTCGTGGGGAAAGCTGAGGGGCTGAGGCTGTCGTGCCCTGCAGCTCACTCCTGCCCTCCATTGTCCTGTGTCTTCTTCATCTTCAAAGCAGACTTGTCACCTAATTTTCAATAGATACGCTTGAGGGTCTTGGAAGCAACCTACCTAAATTTTCCTTCCACACCTCTCCCACTGCAAACACCCACAGCCTCATGGATTATGTGGTGTTTTCACCGTGTCCTTCTCTGCCTGTCCCCCAGGGAGGGTCCTGAGTGTCCCACCTCCCAACCCAGGCTCTGTCTTTCATAGCTCATAGAGCCAATTGGACTCATAGTTTAACCCAAAACCAATGGTGACTCCTGTCACCAACAGACGTGACAAAAAGGTCCTGTTTGGATCATCATTATTCCCAGTGCCAGTTTAACCCTGGACACTCAAGGCCACAGAGTGTATAGCATCTCCCAGTGGAAAGCTTTCTTTGCCATTGCCCCTTTCTGGAACATGCCAAACAATCAGGATTCCCAGTATACTCGGGAGGTGGACTGAAATCCCAGAGGTTGAGAATGGGGAAAGCCTACTTCTTCATGTTCCACAAAGCCATTTTGTATGCCTACAGGTGTCAGTATAAGCCAAAGAATGGGTCTCGTGACAGAGGAAGTTAGAGTAACCATATAATTTATTGTCTAAATCTAGACACTGTTGAGAGTGAAAAGGAAACCTATTAATAATTATGCCAAAACAACAAGTGTAGGCGATGAATGTTCCAGGCAAACTGGGACAGATGGTCACCCTATGATTGAACTATGAGCTCTAAATGAGTGCCAGCTCCAGCATTGAGTATCCATTTAGTTTTTTATTTTAATGCAATACCCAAGTGGCCCTAAGTCCAATTGGTGGGGAGGCAGGGGGGAAGAGGTGGTGAGGAAGGTTAAGGAATAAGGCAGGGAAATACCATGACTGATGGAAAGTCATGTGGAGTGAAAGGTGGGGAGAAAATGGATTATTCATCCCTGAAAAAGGTGGCTCTGCTACAGACTTGAGGAAAACCAGCTTCCTTTTCTTTTCTGAGCTGCTAATTGCTCTCAGTGAAGCAATTGAGTTCTGCCAACTTCCTCTTCAGCTAAAAAAGACAGCAGTGTCATGGGTCCTGAGGTTGCAATTCCAAGCCTACTCTCTGCCCTCCAGCCTCTATGAAGTCCATCAGAAGTTAGACTCATTTTTATAACACTCAGCTCTCCTTGGTGCCCTGTCAAAAGGTCCAGGCACATGGTATCCTTCTTCACTCTTTCTAACAGACACAGTGATGGATCTGCTGCTCTGGAACCCTTCCCCACCCCAAGTAAGTCTAAGGATCAAATGCCTACCTTCTAGGCCATCGAATTAACCCAACTGGCCAGCCATTTTGTAAATGACAAGTCCCTTTATTTTTAGAGGTAAAATTATTTGAGGTAGTCACATTTTAACTTTTCTCAGATCCCAAAGAATTAAGAAGTTCTTAAATGTTTGATAAAAACTTCTTCATTCACTTAAGAAAGATTATTCCCTTTTAGAATAGAAATATTCAGATGGCCCACAAAATAGCATTCTATGGCATACCCTATCCTCAATTTCTAGGCAAAAATTATATTGAAATTACATTGAAATAATCCAAATAGTTGCAAAGATAAAATGATTCTTCCAGAAACATGGTACACTGAGTAGAGACCTCAAGAAAACTCCTGTATACTCATATTTCACAACATATTACTTTAAAGAGAAAAATGCCCTCTGTATAACCATAAAAAGAAACAAGAAACAACTATATGTTTTGTATTCTTATATAAATTTGACTAATAGATTAGAATTTACAATCAGTTGTCCTGTGGAATCAGTTCTCTCACAGCTCTTTCATTTTCCCGGAATAAAGTTATCTGCAGTGGTGGTTATCAGTCTTTTACTAGACTATGCTATCTCCCAAATCAAGGATTTTTCTTGGATTATGTGTTTGTTTCCAGAAAAGTGTTCAATAAATATTTGATAAATATGTGAATAAAAAGGTACATTAAGCATCAAATTATAAATATTTTTATAAATATAAATGGCTTGTATTTCTCCAAAGTCACAGATTGAATTGAAAAGTGAAGTCTAAAACTTTTCCATGTATAAGAATTATATCTAAAACATAAAATAGATGGCCCAAAGGTACCAAATATAAGAAGATTGTGGTAGTCAAAAATAAAAACACAGAGAAAAGAGAATTTCAAATAAATATTACGTTTAGGTTGCATGTGAAATATTCATCAAAACAGATCATAGACTGGGTTGTAAAATAAGTCTCCACAAAAATCAAAGGATTGAAATAATACACAGAGTATTTTCTGACCACAAAGGTATTAGGCTGAATTATTTCATGGCTCTTAAGAACAAAAATGCATGTTCTATTCCAGTTTATATGAAGCAGTTATAATATTGATAGAATTCTAACTAACAAAAACAAATCTCTTCCCAATAAAATTTTGATCAGAAAATTTTAAGTCTCTCTTCTCTGATCTCAAATGATAAAATCCAAGTCAGTGCATTAGACAAAACCAATGATTTTTTTAAATGCTAATCATTTGGATAGTGAAAATATGCTTCAAGGTAATGACTTAAGGAAAAATTAAGAATATAACTGCAGGCTGTTTTGGAAAAGACAATATATGAAACCACTATTGAAACCAGCTGGGCTTAAGAAGAGCTAAAGTGAGAGGAGAAATGAGTAAATGGAGCAGAGAGGATTTAGGGCAGTGAAACTATTCTGTATAATACTGTAATGATGGGGACTTGTCATCATTTGTTTGTCCAGACCTGTAGAATGCACAACACTAAGAGTGAACCCTAACGTAAACCATGGACTTTGGGTGATTACCATGTGTCAATGTAGGTTCATCGATTATAATAAAGACACCACTAAATAAGGTGCAGAGGACGGCTGTGGGTGGGTGGGGTCAGGGGTATATGGGAAATTCTTGTACTTTCCCCTCAATTTTGCTGTGAACCTTAAATTTCTCTTAATAATAAAGAGTACTTTTTTTGAAAAGAGTTAAGTCCAAAGGAAAGATCATAGCTTTCAATATTTTATTATTCAAAACAACAAAAATAAAAATAAATTAAAAAAAGCTTAAAAGTAAACAAAAGCAGAAAAAATTAGTAGAAATATGAATAAGAAAAATGAAAAGAAACAAAGTTGATAAACATTTGAAAATATAATAAAACAATTTTAACAGAAATAAGTTAGAAATCAGGAAATGATAAACATCAGAGATGAAGAGATAAAGGAGATTAAAACTACACACAATTTTACAATAATAAATTTGGAGGTCTCCACAAAAAATGCTTTTCCTAGTAAATATAAATAATCAATGTTCTTGCAGTGCAACAATATGTAGAAAGCTTGAAAACAATGAGACCTAAGAAAGTTATGCAAGAACCACCTTTCTAGTGGATTTCTTGAAGTTCTCCAGGTGTATTTTAAACATAGTTTACACACACTTCCAGCCAAGATGGAGGCCTAGACTGACACGCTGCATCTCTTTCCACAACTAAGAAGGAATACAACTACCTCAAAACTAGAGACAACCAGAAGTTCCAGAAGACTGAGCTGCATAGAAGTCCAACAAACAAAGATATAAAGAGGAAATACTCATCCAGACAGATAGGAGAGGCGGAGCCAGGGCAGAGAGGACACAGTGTGGTGGTGGCTGCAGCAGTGGCAGTGGCAGGCCAGCGGAAAGTGCAGTCACACATTTTAAAAAGTAGAGAGGGACACCTGGGGAACACTCCCAGCAGCAGACCAGCTGCGTAGCTCACATTTCCAGCTCCAGGGAAAATAAAGCCTCATTGCTTCTGACTGTGCAAACCAGTGGGGGGTGGGGTGGAAGAGGAAACTGCTGGTCTCTCAGTAGAGTCTGCTTGTTTAAAAGACCCCCGTGATCCTAGAATATCCACAGACCCACCCGCTCGGGAAACGACAGCCAGGGCAACAGCTAGAGAATTGCCAGTCCCATACGGAGGTGGAAGAAGTGCCTGGAAAAGGGGCGAGAGTGCTGAGCAAGTGGCATTGTTCCCCCTCAGAGCCCCCATACACACACACACACACACACACACACACACACAGTGCCACAACATGGTGAAAAAGGTCGCCCTGTACTGATGAACACCTAAGCCTCCACCCCTTACAATGTAATAGGTGTGATGGCTCTACTTAAGACACAGAGGCAAACAAACACAGGAGCCTGTCAAGATGAGGAGAGAGATATGGCCCAAAAGAAGGGACAGATCAAGGTTGCAGTGGTAGAACTAAACGACGAGGAGATATCCAACCTAACAGATGAGGAGATAGCAAACTTAACATAGAGTTAAAAACACTGGTGATAAAGATGCTCACAGGCTTGACAGATATACTTAAGTATGGAAAATGCATAAGGGAAGAAGTGAAGGCTATGTATGCTAGATGAAACAAAGGAAAATCCACATAAAACCAGTCATGAAGGGAAGAACACCAGGGTTCAGATCAATGATTTGGAACATAAGGAAGAAAAAACAGTCAACCAGTACAGAATAAGGAAACAAGAATTGAAAAAAATGAGGAGAGGCATAGGAACCTCTGGGACAACTTTAAACATACCAGCATCTGAATCATAGGGGTGCCAGAAAGAGAAAAGGAAGGGCAAGAAATAGAAAGCTTATGTGAAAAAATAATGAAGGAAAACTTCCCAAATTTGGCGAAGGAAAGAGACATATAAGTCCAGGAAGCACAGAGAGTCTCAAACAAGCTGGGCCCAAAGAGGACCACACCAAGACACATCATAATTAAAATGCCAAGGTTTCAAGATAAGGAGAGAATCTTAAAAGCATCAAAAAAGAAAAGCAGAGAGTTACCTACAAAGGAATGCCCATAAGACTCTCAGCTGACTTCTCAAAAGAAACTTTGCAGGCAAGAAGGGACTGGCAAGAAGCATTTAAAGTGATGAAAAGCAAGGACCTACAAACAAGACTACTCTATCCAGCAAAGCTATCATTGAGAATGGAAGGGAAGATGAAGTGTTTCCCAGAAAAGGTAAAGCTAAAGGAGTTCATCATCACCAAATCATTATTATATGAAATGTTAAAGGAACTTACTTAAGAAAAAAATATCAAAACTATGAACATTAAAATGACAACAAACTCACAACTATCAACAACTAAATCTAAAAAATAAAAACAAAATCGAACTAGGCAAACCAGAATAGGAACAGAATCATAGGTATTGGGATCATTTGGAGGGTCAGCTGGAAGAGGGAAGGGGGAGAAATGGGGAAAAGCTGCAAGGATCAAGAAGCATAATTGGTTGGTACGAAATAGGGGGAAGTTAAGAATAATATAGGAAAGGGTGAAGCCAAAGAACTTATATGCATGACCCATGGACATGAATTAAGAGGGGGTGGGATTGCTGGAGGGAAAGGGGGTACTGGGTGGAGGGGAGCAAAGGGAACAAAATTGGGACTACTGTAACAACATAAGCAATAAAATATACTAAAAAAAATTAAAAAAACATAGCTTACATAAATTTTTTCAGAAAGTACAAAAAAAGAAGGGAAGTTACTTAATTCATTTAATGAATCCCATATCCCTGACACCAAAATCTAATGGAGATAGGAAGTAAAAGGGCAAGGGAAGGGCAGAGACATGCTGGCTCAGGACATGCAGGGTGGGTACACTTGGTCACTGTCCGAAAGGTACTGCGCAGAGGAAGTGCCGAGATGAAGTCAGCAGCATGGACACAGGTGTGTAAGGGTCACTTCCATTTTCCAGCCTCCCCATGTTAAAAATTAAGAAACACGAAAACAATTTTTCAAATCTAATTACATTTTAAAATAAATATTTGCAAAAATAAAAATGAATACAACTGTTTTGGAGCATGATGTGGACATAATGCTAAGAGTAAATGTGAAGGTTTTAATGAAGTGAGAGCCTCTGGCCACAGCCTACACCCCCCACTCCTCCACACCCCCCAGCCATGATAGATGGACAAAGGCTGAGAGGAAGCAGAAGCAAAAACTTAGAACACTTCTGGAAAGTACCCTTTTTATATTTCTGCCTCCTGAGAGTGCATACACCATGAAGGGTAGAACCTGTTGCCAATAGCATGATCATTTATGCTGAAATACTATCAGAACAAAACAGTGTTTATATGATCAAACTTATTCTATGCCACTACTTCAAAAGTTCTAATCACGAAATCTACAGAAAGAGGTGTTGCCAAGCTACCCTTCACGTGGGCACCCATCTTTGGCAGGGAGCACCTTTCAGTCCTCAGTTTCTCCCTCCCAGACCCACAGAAGGCCCAGGGCCAGGTCAAGATGGACCAAGTATGGCCTGGTGTGAAGCCTTCTTACCCCAGTCCCGTGCTTATTCTGTCCCACTGCTCCTGACTCAGTTGTCATTTATGCTCATTTTTACTCTCAGGTACTTCTTTCATTTGGCCATGTGACTGGGTTCTTGCCAGTTGGATAAAAACAGAAATAGTGTGTGTAATTTCTAGATGTCATTAAAGGAGGAGGCAGGTCCTTATTTTCATCTTTCCTCCTTCCCGCTGGCTGAAATGGAGATGTGCCGGCTACAGCTGAAGCAGCCGTCTTGAACCATGAAGTACATTTGAGAACCACAGCCCAACACAGTGCAGTACTAACATAGAAGGATCCCAGAGAGCTGGCTAAACTCGGAGTGAGCGCAGACCCCCCAGAAACTGTCTGAATCTCAGGCCGCCCATGAGCAAAAGGTTGGAAGGCGGAGGCCCAGCACTGGCCTCCTAAGGAGAAGGTTCTGCCTCCTGCCCCTTGGAGATCTTAAGAGCTCAGAAGCATTCAAGTTCCTCTTTGCTACAGGTCCTCCCACCTAAGGTTGGAGAAGACACTGGCCCTCTTAAGGTAGCCACACTGTCACCAGCTCTGCATAACCAGATTGTTACCAAGCAAAGCAGGGCTCGTTCACGTGGTGCCTTGGTGTATGACATAACCATTAGTGTTGAGAAAAATAGGTATTTATTTACAATATTCCAACCTTGGGGGAGCTGGACATGCTCCAGCTTAGAGCCCTGTTCTCCCATGAGACCCAGCACTTCCCTTGCTCCCCAAAAGACTATAAGCCAAAACCAAGCCCAATAGTTCCCCATCCCTTATCTGTCAGCTGTCTCCTTCAGGATCTGGGGTATGATGTCATCAGCCTCTGTATAATAGTCCAGGAAAGCATGTGCCATGTTACACTGGATCATGGTGAAGTCCAGGAAAGGCACAAGTCCTTAGAGAGTGTCCTCTCCGTATGTCCTGAGTTCCAAGAGTCCTGGTAGAATCTGGAACTGCAAGGCAGAGTCCTTGGTGGCTTCAGAGTCAGCTAGAGCGGGCACAATAAAAGAAGCAACATGTCTGCTTTCTCACTGGCCCATGTCACATGCCAAATCTTAACTACAAACTGCATAGCTGCTTCTGCTCCTCACATGGCTGCTACTACCTGCTCCTAGACCATGCTCCTCTCACGTCACAGCACCCCTCCATCATGCTTCTCTCCAACTGGCTCCTCCTTCTTATTCCAGCTCTTAATCAAAGCCACATGGCACCTTCTTTCACACCAGACCTCACGGGCCCTCTTTCATGGCTCCCCTTCATTTTAAGTGCTGGCCTGGAGCACCATACATCATCATTATAGAAAGTATCTTAAGCTGTACCATCAGCCCTTTTACCCCTGAGGGAGCACAGCTATTATCTAGCTATCAGCTTGCCATAGACATGCAAAGTACCTTAAAAATTGTGTTATCTCCTTCCCCAACCCCTAAAACCATGGGCTGTGGGGACTTCGGGGACTCCCCACAGTCCCACCCCGCTGTTACAAGATGTCATTCTAATTTGTATCAGTTGGGGCTCCTGCCCACTTTCAACTTGTAGAAAAATGCCAGAGAAGTTATGCTGGTGCTAAGCCAGGTAGAATTAACACCCTCTCTTGCCTTTATTCTAGATTAATTTAATAACTACCTCTGTAGGTTTTATTCAGAGCTCCTTACATTTGCTGTCAAATAACTCCTTTGGCTCTATGTGCAAGAGAATCAAACACAACTAAGCTTTAGGAGCTCACATGGGAATTTCCAGTGGAGGACAGATGTGCCCCCAAATTGCTTTTAGACAAGGAGCCTAGTTCCCCAGAAAAACAGTGGTATAGGGACCCTTCTGTGATGCCCTGAGGAGTGCATCCACCCAGCCTTGGACCCCCAACTCCTGCCTGCAGGCTCTCTGAGAGGTCCTACTAGAAGGAAGTTCTCACTGTTCTCTCCAGGCCTGGGGAAGGGCAACAGGACTCCATACCTTCTCCCCAAGCTGTGGCTGGCCTGTCTGGGGAGAACTCAAGAGGCTGCAGCTGCACAGACCTCCCCAGACCTTGATGGACCCTTGGGAAGAGAAGCAAGAATCCAGGGCAAGTGAAGGAGCAGTCAGGCCAACTTAACAACATGGGAGGCCCTTGAACCTTCTCTGAAAATTCCCCTGAATCTGCATTTCCTGCACAGTGGTAAGTGGGCGGTACAATGTAATGCTGACTTACATGTCAGCTAAAATCTTCTGGCCACTTAAAACCTAGATACTAAGGATGGCTCACACTCCTTTCTCATGACTCTTGGGTGTCCAAAGCATTCCTAGAGGTTTCACATATTCATCTGGGAGCTTAGCATGTCGTGGTCATCTCTGCCTCTATCCCTGACATCTGGGGTTCACCTTATGCTGAACAAGATATGAACATGACACTATCCTTGGTTTTCACACACTCGGGATGACATTAGAAATGCCCCTCATGGTACAGGCACTAACAATGGGAATGGACGCCGGCTGTTAGCGACGGGGGCAAGCCCACCACTGTGTACCAGGTGAACATGAACTTTGCCAACAGTTTCACAAGCATGCGTGCATACAGGGCGCTTTACAAGGTGTTGAAGGCTGAGAGGAGAGGTCATTGGAGTGCCAAACGACTAGATTATCAGACATTCTTACTCTAAAACTATTTTGCCTGTGGCCCACCAGGGGTTCCTCCTCACTTATTCTTCACTCATGTCAAGACACCATTAGATGTCTCCTGAAGAGCCGCCTCCCACCTTTTCCTTGCTAATGAAAGCTCGTTTTCTTTCATGCCTGTAGTCCATGCTCTCCAAAGGGGAGCCCTCCCACGGGACACGGGGGGTGAACTGAGATGGGGCCATGTGATCACGACAAGTGCACTGCCCTTTGCTGGGTGGGTTTAGGTGTAGGCATATGAAAACAGAAAAATCAGATCTAGCTTCTCCTAGAAGCTTCCAGAAGTTATTTTTTCTTCTTGGGAAAATTTTAAAGATACAGAAGGAAAGCCTCTGCTCCACTTCCCTTTCCACACTGCCTTTGAGTGCAGCTACAAGAGGACTTGCTGTCCAGAGTTACACAGACATCACACAGCCAGGAAGGAGGGCAGAGTCCCCAAGCTGAGGACAGTGGAACAGAGGGTGGGAGGAGACTGGGTCCTGCAGCTCTGGGACCACTGGGACCTCGGGACTTCTCCTAGTTTGAGGCAATTCAATCCCATGTTGCGGCCACCTTTGGAGATAGCTTCCACTTCTTACAGCCAACAGCTTTGCAACACACAGCCTTGTGCCACCTCACAGGTCCTCCCCTCTCTGCTCTCTGTTCCGCTTGAGCTGAGATAAAATTCCCCTCATTTGCTCCTGCAGTGCAGTTTAAACAGCTCTTTTATTGCTTGGGTCCCTTCCAAAATTATGCCTTTCATAGTCTCACCTTGTATCCCCAGTAGCTTAGTAAAGATATCTTCCCAAACGAAGAAAATTCCTTCCTAAAGAATTCCAGTGCTGGCGCTGAAAGGCTTTTAGTCTTAAAAGAAAAAAGAAAAAAGAATCAAGGCAGATCCCCTTCAGGAATCTCCAAGAGATAATAAACTCTGAAATCATGGGATGCCAGTTGTCCTCTGTTGATTTCGCTCTAGGTTTCACATTTTTTTAAGTCACATACAATAGCATGTTATTCGATTCAAGTGTACGTGATAGTGATCTGACATTTATATAAATTATAAAATTCTCACAATAAGTCATTACCATCTATCGCCATACAAAGCTAGTACACTTTACTGACTCTATTCCCTATGCTGTACTTGACATCCTGTGACTTATTTATTTTGTAACCAATATAATACTTCTCAATTGTGAGCCGCAGTTCCTAGAGGAGTTGGGTCTTGGAACAGAGTCTTCTCCACTCTCATCCTAGTCTTCATTTCCAGCCTTCGCCTCCCTATCCTGTTGACATATCCTCTCCTCCAAGTACACTAAACTTATTTGCTCCCCCATTCTCCCAATTCAATGTCCTTCTCACTCACCAATGTCTTCTCTTCTATTCTCCCAATTCCTCCCATAGACCCATCCTGGCCCTTTGCCTTTCCAGGAACCTGTCCGATAAACAACGAACACTCCTACAGCTCCCATTGGGCCAGGCGCTGGACCTGGCTGGGCAGCCGGCCATGATAAGAGAGATCCAGGGTTCAAGCTCATGAGGCTAACAACCAGCAGGGAAAATGAACATTCAACAAATGATTACATAAGTAATTAAATACAACCGTGATGAGTGCATTTCATCTTTCATCAGTGAGGGCCTGGGATCTGGCTCTCCTCCCAAGTCCTTCCCGGGGAGGTGCTGCTGTGGGACATAGGAAGGAGCATACAGTGGGAGACGTTTAGCCTCCAGCTCTGGCACTGCCCTTTCATTCTCAGAGCCGCGAGCAAGCTGCCTCATTTCTCCAAGCCTCAGTTTCTTCACCTGTGAATTGGGGGTAATAACACTTACCTCGAAGGATTGTTGTGAACATTAAATTATCTAAAACACCTAGCTGGTGGAGCATCTTGATACGATGATTATCATAATAAATGTTAAATTGGAAGTTTTGACCAAGGCAGCAAACTATAAAAGAAATCCTAGGCCATTTGCAGAATTTTAAATAGATAGCTGAAACCTGGTTATACAGCTTTAGATCCCTTCACTCCCAACAAGTCCAGAGAGTGAAGATGAAGAGAGAATTTTGTCAGGAGGAGTTTTGGGGAGAAATGTTGGGTGCTGTGGGTCCCACTTTCATCCCATTATCAGTTTTTTGAGGGGGAGATCTCTGTCCTTTGCCTCAGGTGAGGCTTCGGCAGGACCATTCAGAAAGCTACGATTGGGGGCTCAAGATGGTGCTAGACTCCTGCCTGGAAAAAAGCCTGGCAGTGTGTGTCAGTAAGTGACAGCAGCAGTGAACTAAGACCTTCAGGTCCCCTTCCCTCCATCCTACTCCCCTCCAACTTGGAGGAGACAGAAGCATCATTAACAAGCCAGGGAAGGAAGAAAGGCAAACCAAGGGAAAAGAAGAGAAGACTTATGGGGTAGAGGTGGCCTCCTCTGAAGCAGGCAGGTCATTTGAAATCAATCCTACTTGAAGTTTTGAGAGGAGTCTTACCTTTCATTAAAAACAAGGTGTTGTCAATATTTTGGACTGTCACTCTTCATTATTGCATCAAGGCTGTATTTGGGACCCAACTTTGTTACAGATATATTTATTACCTAAAAGTGCTTGGGAAAGTATGGAACCCACCTGAATTTTTCACTCAGGGCAGAAAGAGGACACCTGCTGTGAACAAGTTCAGAGAAATAGTAGACCAAAATCAAAATTGTTCTTTGTGAACAAACCCGTGACTCCTTCCCTCCACATCCTGGTTACATGGTTATGACTGTGGGCAGGCACCTGACTTTTGTGCTCAAAGAGATCATGGAAATCCTCAGGTGTCTCCTGCCTGCCTTCCACAGTAACCTCTGACCCAGGACGTTCTCAGCAACGGCCTTGAATCTCACATTCCAGGGCTGAGCAGTGTTGGGACTTGTTTCGGGGAGAGGGGAGATGATATTAAGGGAAACCCAATCCCTGGATCCAGATGAGTGGAGCCGCCCCTCTTCTCCCACTTCACATAATTCTTGAGTTCAGGTGGGCTTTGGGATTTTTTTTTTCCAAGTCTGTCTTTGAAACCCATTATCTACCTACTTCCATCAGAAAGTTGGGTGGTGAAGTCCGCAAGGACTCTTCCTTATCTATTGGCCTTCTACTGCCATCAACTCCCTTAATGGGAGGCAGAGACCAGTTAGGCTCTGGGTAAAGGACAAATATTTGAGGCAGAGGTTAAAACTGATTAGAATTCATAATAATACAAGTGACTCTGGTAGAAAGAGCCCAGTGACCACCAAAGACCTGTGCTGTCCTTTCAGGGTGACAAGCAGTTTCTAAGAAGTGGCTACCCAGTTTTCCAGGTGCCCTTGCACCTGGGAACACCATTTCTGACTAACAAAAGGTGAGCAGCTCTCGTGTGTGCCTCCTTTGAAGTGTTAAGAAGCCAGGGTACCTCCCCCCATGGCTTTCTTCTTCATATGCTGGCAGAATGAGAGGACCCTTGGGAGTTAAAGAAAGGCAGAAGCACAGGAGAAAGGAGCCTGCATCCATGAAAGACCTTCAGGAAGGGCCCCGGTATTGGTTTCCTAAGACTGCCATTGCGAAATACCACTAACTTGGTGACTTAACACAACAGACATTTCTCTCACTGTTCTGGAGGCCATAGTCCAAAATCAAGGTTTTCATTTCTAAAGCTCTAGAGAATCCTCCTTTGTCACTTCAAGCCTCTGGTAGATCCAGACATTCCTGGGCTTGTGATTGCATAACTTCAATCTCTGCCTCCCTCTTCAAGCGGTCCTCTCCTCTTGGTCTTCTACTCTTCTGTCTCTTATAAGGACTTGTCATTGGATTTAGGGCCCATCTAGTTAATCCAGTATGGCCCATCTTGAGATCCTTACTTACATGTGCAAAGACCTTTTTTTCCAAATAAGGTTACATTTATGAATACCAAGGGTTAGGACTTAAACATGCTTTTTGGAGGCCACCATTCAACCTACAAAAATAACTACATTGGATGACAATGTGAGTGAAAAAGAAACTTTTACTGTGTTAAGCCACAGTGAATCAGGATGTATGTGTATTGGCAGGAAACATTCATTTTATTAACCAAGATAGTGACAGATTCTAAACCTTTACCCAGAGGTACATTTGGTGCACTCGGTGGAAATGTGGAGAACACAGAACACCTGAGACTGATGTGGGAGAAGAGGGAAAATGGATGAGACAGCCAATGAAAGCAGTGAGGCAGAGAGAGAGAGGAGTTACAGGGCTACGGTAACAGCTGAAAATGCTTAACCCCTCAGAAAGATCTTTCTTTTGTCTCTGTCTTTCTTTCTTTCTTTCTTTCTTTCTTTCTTTCTTTCTTTCTTTCTTTCTTTTGTTCTGCCTTCCTTTTCTTCTTTAAACATATAGTTATTGAGTGCATACTATATACCATACCAGGCTGGATGTAATGGACACAGCAATGACCTGAAAAGAGAATATCCTTCGCTACATGGAGCTTACATATTAAAAGGGGTAGACAACAGACCTAAAGAGATAAATAGATAGCAATACAGTTATAATTGGGAACTCCACCATACTTTCAACAATAAAAAGATCATCCAGACAGAAAATCAGTAAGGAAACATTTGACTTAAACTACATGTTATATCAGATGGACTTAACAGACATTTACAGAACATTCCATTCAAAAGCAGCAGAATACACATTCTTTACAAGCACGCAAGAAACATTCTCCAGCTTAGATTATATGTTAGGCTACAAAATAAGTCTTAATAAATTTAAGATGGTTGAAATAATATCAAACAACTTTTCCAACTTTAATGGCATGATAGTAGATATCAATTACAAGAACAAAACTGAAAAATTCACACACAAGTAGAGATTAAACAACATGCCATGAACAACCAATGGGGCAAAGAATAAGTCAAAAGAGAAATAAAATATATCTTGAGACAAATGAAAATCAAAATATAACATGCTAATGAGGACATGGAGAAAAGAATACATTTGTATGCTGTTGGTGGGATTGTAAATAGTACAGCCATTATTGAAAACATAATATAATATGGAAGTTCTTCAGGAAATTAAAAATAGAATGGCCATATGACCCAGCAATTCTACTTCTGGGTATTTATCCAAAGGAAACAAAACTACTATTTTGAAAATTATCTGCACCTCCATGCTCATTGCAGCATTATTTACGATAGGCAAGATATGGGAACAACCTAAGTGTCCATCAATTAGAACCCCAGAATTAGAAGTACACTTTAAATAGTAAATCTTAAAAAAAGAAATAACGTTTAAAAAAAAAAAAAAAAAAGCCTTCCGTGAAGAAAAGAACATCCAACCTCACTATTAGTCATAGAAATGTCAATTAGAACCACAGTGAGATGCCTTGTTTTGCATAACAATTAGCAAGATTAGAAGAGTGATGATACATAGGTTCTAAGAGGGAGAATAACTGGGCCCTTGTCACCTTGTTAGTAGGGTCCACCTGGCTCTTACTTGGGTATTCCTGAAGTAGAGCCTGAGACACTGGCTTGGAGGTGACCCCAGGAAGCAGGAGTGCAGAACGCTAGGTGGAAACAGGGGAAGAATAAAAACCAGCCATGGCTGTGTTACCAAGTCACCCTTCAGTTGGTGGCTGGTGCTCAATTCTGCAGAACCTTCTAAGGAAGCTACTGAAATGTATCGTAGAAGTTCCCACCTGTGCATGAAGGAAAAACAATCACCCACTGGCTCCCATCCCCACAGGTCAAGGTGGCCTCTCAAGCATTAACACTTCCAGATGCACACCTGGAAGTGTCCAGCAGCTCCTGCAGCTGTCCCACATAGGCTTCAGAAGAGCCTTGGAACAGAAATCTAGAGGCCCAGGTGAGGCTCTGTCAGGATGTACCTGCATATCACTGACCAAAGAAATGAGGAAAGAAGAGGAAGTGCCAAGCAGACTGAAGAGGTGCACGAGATGCCTGCTGATGCACCTAGCATATCATTTGTCTCAGAAATTACCAGTCAGAGCATTGACCTAGGGAAATAATCCAAATATGTAGTGCTATGTGTATTTAGCTGTATCTGAGAAAGGAAAGGAGGGAGGGAGAGGGAAGGGAGAGAGAGGATGTGAAACAGGAAGAAAGAGAGTGATGAAGAAATGACTTTATTTACTCCATTAACATCTCCTGTTCAACCATACTTTCCCCGCTGCTCTGGGGAAAGAAATCACAGCTGAAATACAAAGAGAAATACAAACAGTTAAGTCTCAGCTTTTGTTCTTCCAGTGATCTTAACAGATTAAGTTGATTGAAGGAATTTTTTTAAAATGAATTTTACTTTACTCTATTTTTGCTTTTCACTTTTATTTTCAATTACAGTTTACATTCAATATTATTCTGCATATATTTCAGGTGTACAACATAGTGGTTAGACAAACACTTACTTTACAAAGTGTTCCCCCTGATATTTCAAGTACCTGGCCTCACACATGGTTATTACAATAATACTAACTATATTCCTTATGCTGTACTTTATATCCCTGTGACTATTCTGTAACTACTAATTTGTACTTCTTAATTCCTTCATCCTTTTCACCCAGCCCCTCAATTCCCCTCTCCTGTCAACTGTCAGTCTGTTTTCTATATCTATGAATCTGTTTTTGTTTTGTGTGTTTGTTAATTTTTTTTAGATTGCACATATAAGTGAAATTATGTGATGCTTGTCTTTTCTGAATGACTTATTTCACATATAAGTGAAATTATATGATCCTTGTCTTTTTCTGAATGACATAATACCCCTAGGTCCATCCACAAAAGGGAAGATTTCATTTTTTTTTTTACAACCAAGCAGTATTCCATCATATATATACCACAGCTTTTTTATCAATTTGTCTATCGATGGGACTTGGGATGCTTCCATATTTCAGCTATTGTAAACAATGTTGCAGTAAACATAGGGGTACACATGTTCTTTTGAATTAGTGTTTTGGATTTCTTGGCATATATAGCCAGAATTAGAAATGCTGGGTCATGAGGCAATACCATTTTTAATTTTTTGAGGAACTTACACACTATTTTGCTTACTCACTGCACCAATCTGCATTCCCATCAATAGGACACTGTTTCCTTTTTCTCCACACCCATGCCAACACTTGTTTGTTAATTTATTAGAGATAGCCATTCTGACAGGTGTAAGGTGGTATTTCATTGTGGTTTTGATTTGCATTTATCTGATGATTAGTGATGTTAAGCAATTTTTCATATTACTATTGCTCATCTATATGTTCTCTTTGGAAAAGTGCTTATTCAGCTCTTCTGTCCACTTTTAGACTGGGTTATTTGTTTTTTTCTGGCGTTGAGTTTACTGAAATCTTTAGAAATTTTGGATATTAACCCCTCTGTGGATGTATCATTAACAAATACCTTCTTCCTTTCAGTAGGTTGTCATTTCGTCTTGTTGGTGGTTTCTCTTAACAAGACAAGTATGTCTGCTTTCACCACTTTTATTAAACATAACACTGGAAGTCATAGCCACAGCAATAAGACAAGAAGAAGAAATAAAAGGCATACAAATTGGAAAGAAAGCAATAAAACTGTCATTATTTGCAGATGACCTGTTAATGTATATAGAGGACCCTAACTATTCCACCAAAAAAACTATTAAAACTGATAACTGAATTCAGTAAAGTAACAGATACAAAATTAATATTCAGAAATTTGTTGCACTTTTATACTCCAATAATGAACTATCAGGAAGGAAAACTAAGAAAACAATCCCATTTACAATTACATAAAAAATAAATAAAATAAGCCCTGGCTGCTGTGGATCAGTGGACTGAGCATCGGCCTGCGAACCAAGTATCACTGGTTAAATTCCCAGTCAGGGCACATGACTAGGTTGCATGTCAGGTCCCCAGTTGGGGGCGTGAGTGAGAGGCAACCACACAATGATGTTTCTCTCCCTCTCTTTCTCCTTTCCCCTCTATCTAAAAATAAATAAATAAACAAAACAAAATAACTACATAAATAATTTTTAAAAAATTAATAAATAAATAAATAAAATATCTAGGAATAAATTTAACCAAGGACGTAAAAGACATGGACTCAGAAAATTATAAGACATTGAAGAAATAGAAGAAAAAATTTTAATTAATTAATTATGTTTTTGACAAAATTAATTTTTTTGTTTTTTCAATTACAGTTGTTCCTTTTCCCCCCATTGCCCACCCTTTCTCCCTCAATCATATCCCCCCCATTGTCCATGTCCATGAGTCATTTATACATGTTCTTTAACTAAACCCTTCTCTTACTTATCCCCCTTCTCTCCCTCCCCCTTCCCCCCTAATAACTGTTATTCTGTTCCTTGTTCTATTTAGTTCATTTGTTTGTGTTGTTCCTTAGTCTCCTGTATTAGGTGAGGTCATATGGTATTTTTCTTTCATTACCTGGCTTATTTCACTATGCATTATTCTCTTTAGTGTTGCAAATGGCAGGAGTTTCTTCTTTCTTTTTGCTGCATAATATTCCATTATGTAAATGTACCACAGTTTTTTGATCCACTCATCTACAGATGGGCACTTAGGCTGATTCCAGCACTTAGCTATTGTAAACAGTGCTGCTATGAACATAGGAGTGCATAAGTTCTTTTGAATTAGGGTTTTAGGATTTTTCAGGTATAATCCTAGCAGTGGAATCGTTGGTTCAAAAGGAAGTTCCATTTTTAATCTTTTGAGGTAATTCCATACTGTTTTCCACAGTGGCTGCACCAGTCTGCATTCTCACCAACAGTACAGTAGGGTTCCCGTTTCTCCACATCCTCGCCAGCACTTGTTCTTTGTTGATTTGTTGATGATGGCCATTCTGACTAGTGTAAAGTGGTATCTCATTGTGGTTTTTATTTTCATCTTTCTGATGGTTAATGATGTTGAGCATTCTTTCATGTGTCTATGGACCCTCTGTGTATCCTCCTTGGAGAAGTGTTTGTTGAGGTCTTTTGCCCATTTTTTAATTGGGCTGTCTGTCTTCTTGGTGTTGAGATGTGATAGTTCTTTATATATTTTGGAGATCAATCCCTTGTCTGAGGTATCATTGGCAAATGTGTTTTCCCATATGGTTGGTTTCCTTTTCATCTTGCTAATGTTTTCTTTAGCTGAGCAAAAACTCTAGTTTGATGTAGTCCCATTTGTTTATTTTTTCCTTTATTTCCCTTGCCTTAGGAGATGTGTTGGTGAAAATATTGCTATGTGGGATATCTGAAATTTTCCTGCCTATGTTTTCCTCTATGACTTTTATGGTCTCATGGCTTATATTTAAGTCTCTGATCCATTTTGAGTTTATTCTCATGTGTGGTGTAAGTTGGTGGTCTAGTTTCATTTTTTTATACATCCCTGTCCAGTTCTCCCAGCACCATTTCTTGAAGAGGCTCTTCTCACTCCATTTTATGCTCCTTCCCCCTTTGTCAAATATTAGTTGGCCATATATTCCTGGGTTTATTTCTGGACTCTCAATTCTGTTCCATTGATCTATATGTCTGTTCTTGTGCCAGTACAAGACTGTTACGATCACAGTGGCTTTGTAGTATTGTTTGATGTCTGGTATTGTGATTCCTCCTGCTGTGTTCTTCTGTCTCAAGATTGCTTTTGCTATTCAGGGTCTTTTTTGGTTCCACATGAATTTTTTAAGTATTTGTTCTAGGTCTGTGAAATATGTCATTGGTATTTTAATAGGGATTGCAGTAAATCTGTATATTGCTTTGGGTAGTATGGACATTTGAATGGTGTTGATTCTTCCCATCCATGAACATGGTATTTGCTTCCATTTATTTGTATCCTCCTTAATTTATTTCTTCAGTGTTACATAGTTTTCAGAGTACAGGTCTTTTATCTCTTTGATTAAGTTTATTCCTAGGTACTTTATTTTTCTTGTTGCTATAGTAAATGGGATTTTATTTTTTGTTTCTATCTCTGATATTTTATTGTTGGTGTACAGAAATGCCTTAGATTTCTGTATATTTATTTTGTACCCTGCTATTTTGCCAAATTTGCTTATTATATCAAGTAGTTTTTTAGTGGAATGTATGGAGTTTTCTATGTATATTATCAAGTCATCTGCAAATAATGATAGTTTTATTTCCTCTTTTCCTATTTGGATGCCTTTTATTTCTTTTCCTTGTCTGATTGCTGTGGCTAGAACTTCCAACACTGTGTTGAATAGAAGTGGAGAGAGTGGACATCCTTGTCTTTCTCCTGATCTCAGAGGGAATGTTTTCAGTTTTTGTCCATTGAGTATGATGTTGACTTCAGGTTTCTCATATATAGCCTTAATTATGTTTAGGTATGCTCCCTCTATTCCCATTTTGCTGAGTTTTTTTCATCATAAATGGGTGTTGAATTTTATCAAATGCTTTTTCTGCATCTATTGATATGATTATGTGATTTTTGCCTTTCATTTTGTTTAGGTGGTGTATTATATTTATTGATTTGCAAATATTAAACCATCCTTGCATCCCTGGGATGAATCCCACTTGATCGTGGTGTATGATCTTTTTAATGTGTTGCTGGATCCTGTTTGCCAATATTTTGTTGAGGATTTTAGCATCTATGTTCATCAGTGATATTGACCCGTAGCTTTTTTTCTTTGTTGTGTCTTGACCTGGTTTTGGGATTAGGATAATACTGGCTTCATAGAAAGAGTTTGGGATTTTTTCCTCTTCTTGGATTTTTTGGGATAGTTTGAGAAGGGTAGGAGTTAGTTGTTCCTTAAATGTTTTGTAAAATTCGCCCGTGAAGCCATCTGGTACAGGGCTCTTGTGTGCTGGGAGATTTTTAATAACTGTTTTAATTTCCTTCTTTGTTATTGGTCTGTTCAGACTTTCTACTTCTTCTTGATTCATTTTTGGAAGATTATTTGTTTCTAGAAATTTGTCCATTTCATCTAGTTTCAAATTTCTTGCCATACAGTTGTTTGTAGTAATTTCTTACAATCCTTTGTATTTCTGTGATATCAGTCGTGATTTCTCCTCTTTTGTTTCTGATTTTGTTTATTTGGGTCTTTCTCTTTTTTCTTGATGAGCCTGGCTAAAGGCTTGTCAATTTTGTTCATTTTTTCAAAGAACTAGCTCCTACTTTTGTTGATCTTTTGCACTATTTGTTTAGCCTCTATGTCATTTATTATGCTCTGATCTTGATGATTTCTTTCCTTCTACTTGTCCTAGGCTTTGTTTGTTTTTGTTGTTCTAGTTCTTGTAGCTGTAGGGTTAGATTTTTTATTTGAGATTCTTCTTTTCAGGTAGGCCTGTATTGCTATGAACTTCCCTCTCAGGACTGCTTTTGCTGTGTCCCATAGGTTTTGGGCTCTTGTGTGTTCATTATCATTAGTTTCCAGAAACTTCTTGATTTCTTCCTTGATGTCATTGTTAACCCATTCATTATTTAATATCATGTTATTCATTCTCCATGAGTTTGGATTTCTTTGATTTTTTTCCCTTGAGGTCGATTTCTAGTTTCAAGGCATTGTGGTCTGAAAAGATGCTTGATATAATTTCAATTTTTGTGAATTTGTTGAGGCTTGTTTTGTGTCCTGTCATGTGGTCTATCTTTGAAAATGTCCCATGTGTATTTGAAAGAATGTATATTTTGCTTCTTTGGGGTGAAAAGTTCTATATATAGCAGTTAAGTCCATTTAGTTTAGTGTGTTGTTCAATGCCTCTATATTCTCGGTGTTTCTTTGCTTCAAAGATCTGTCTATTATTGATAGTGGAGTGTTAAAGTCCCCTACTATGAGTGTGTTGTTGTTAATATCCTTCTTGTGGTCTTCTAGTATTTTCCTTATATATCTGGGTGCTTCTATGTTGGGTGCATATATGTTTACCAGAGTAATATCTTCTTGATGGATTGTTCCCTTAAGTATTATGAAATGTCCTTCTTTGTCTCTTTTTATGGCCTTTGCTTTGAAATCCGTTTTGTCTGATATGAGTATTGCTGCTCCAGCTTCTTTTTTTTTTTTTCTTTTTTTTTTTTTTTTTTTTGTCCATTTGCTTGGGATACTTTTTTCCATCTCTTCACTTTCAGTCTGTGTAAATCTTTTGTTTTGAGGTGTGTTTCTTGTAGACAGATATATGTGGGTCCTGTTTTCGTATCCATTCCATTACCCTATGTCTTTTAATTGGAGCATTTAGTCCATTTACATTTAAGTTTATTATTGACATGTATTTATTCATTTCCCTTTGTACCTGTGTTCCTCTCCCTCTTTCTATTTTTTTTTCTTTTTTTTTTTTTTTAAGTATTTCTTTTAGCATCTCTTGCAATGCTGGTTTGGTGGAGATATATTCTTTTAGTCTTCCTTTGTCTGAGAAACTCCTTATTTCACCTTCTATTTTGAATGAGAGCCTTGCCAGGTGGAGTATTCTTGGTTGTAGGCCTTTGTTTTTCATTGCTTGAAATATTTTTGACCATTCCCTTTTGGCTTATAGTGTTTCTGTTGAGAAATCGGTTGATAGCCTATCAGAGCTCTCTTGTATGTTATTTGCTGTTTTTCTCTTGCTGCTTTTAGGATTCTCATTTTGTCTTTAACTGTTGTCATTTCAATCATGATGTGCATTGGATTAGGCCTTTGGGTGTTCCTCTTTATTGGAACTCTCTCTACTTCCTAGGCTTGCATGACTTTACCTCTCATCAGGTTAGGAAATTTTTCTGTCATTACTTTTCCTGTCAGGTTTTCTATCCCTTGCTTTTCTTCTTCTCCTTCTTGTATCCCTATAATTTCAATATTGTTTCATCTCATGTTGTCTTGCAATTCTCTTAAACCTCGTCATACTTTTTCTATCTTTTTTCATTTTCTTGTATTGTCTGGGAATTTTTTTCTACATTGTCCTCCTCTGCTTCATTTAGCCTGATTTTGATTGATTCTACTGTGTTCTTCAGCTCAGAAATAAGATTCTTTATTTCTTCCTGGTTCTTATTAATAGTTTCTATGTCCTTTTTTTATGCTGGTGTAGTTCTCTGTAAGTTCCCTGTAGTTTTCTTGGAGCTGTTGGTAATTTCATTGGAGTTTGTCGTAGTTATCTTTGAGGTTGTCAAGTACATTGAGCTTCTTCATCACCATTATTTTGAATTCCATGTCTGATAGTTGGCTTATGTATATTCCATCTACCTCTCTTTCTGGATATTCCTCTTTTCCCTTCATTGGGGGGTTGTTTCTGTGTCTTCCCGTGTTGTATTCTTCTTGTTTATTTGTTTTTTTATTAGATTTGTCTGTTTTGATTTCCCTCCTTTGTGGTATGAGATTCTTTATAGGAGACATGGGGGTTTCAATGGTGCAGTCTCTTTTGATCTCCTGAGCCTGACGCTCTTGGGATACCCTTTATGTCGTTTGTTTATGCTGTCTGGTTATATTTCAGTTACTCTTTGGTGGGAACTTCCCTCTGGCTAGTTGATTGAGAGTCACTCTGCCCACCTCATCTTGAGTTCTTTTGTGGAGATGCTGGTCAAAATTCCATGAGTTTCAATTTTTTTCTGGCTGGCTGGCTGTGAGATCTCGCTGGTTTCTGTGGCTGCTTTTCTATCATTTGTAGGGCTGCTGTAACTTTCTGCTGTAAGCCCCGCTGAGTTGGGTCTCTCCCCACTTGCCCTGCAGCACCCTCCAGCAGTCCTCAGGCTTCTCTAGCAATGCTGTTCTGTTGGCAAGCCAGTGCATAAATAAATCCCTTTAACATTTCATGTAATAATGGCTTGGTGATGATGAACTCCTTTAGTTTTACCTTGTCTGGGAAGCACTTTATTTGCCCTTCCATTCAAAATCATAGCTTTGCTGGATAGAGTAATATAGTAGAAGAAGATATTAATAAATGGAAGCATATACCATGCTCATGAACAGGAAGACTTAACATCATTAAAATGTTCATACTACCCAAAGCAATCTATAGACTCAACACAATTTTTATCAAAATACCAATGACATATTTCACAGAACTATAACAAATAATCCAAAAATTTTTATGGAAACACAAAAGATGCTGAATAGCAGCAGAAATTTTGGGGAGGAAAAGATGAGAGATATCATACTACCTGATATCAAAGTATAATACAAGGCTATAGTATTCTTTTTTCTTTTTCAAATACTCACCTGAGGATATGTTCTTTGATTTGAGAGAGGGAAAGAGAGAGAAACATCAATGTGAGAGAGAAACATCACTTGCCTCCCTACACACCCTGACCAGGAATCAAATCTGCAACCTTCTGGTGTATGGGATGATGCTCCAACCAACTGACCCACCCAGCCAGGGCTATAGTATTCAAAACATCATGATACTGGCATAAAAACTGGTGCATAGATTAATGGAACCAAATATAGAGCCCAGAAATAAATCCACACTTATGCAGTCAGTTAATCTATGGCAAAGGAGGCAAGAATATGCAATGGGGTAAACAGTCTTTTCAATAAATGGTGTTGGGAAAATTGGACAAAGACAAGCAAAAAAAAAAAAAAAAAAAAAAAGAACCTAGATCACCTTCTTACACCATATACAAGAATAAACTCAAAATGGATTAAAGACTTAAATGTAAGACTCAAAACGATAAAACTTCTAAAAGAAAACACTGGTAGTAAAATCTCAGACATTTCTCTTAGCAATATTTTTTCTGATATATCTTCTCAGGCAAAGGAAATGAAAGAAAAAATAAACAAATTGGACTACATCAAGCTAGAAAGTTTTTACTTTACACTTTGATTTAAAAGCTTAACCCTAGTATATCATGCAACTTTGCTATACAAAGATTTACACAGAAAGATATTAACTGAAGCAGTGTACCTAATAGCAAAAAAAAAAAAAAAAAAAAAGGAAAAATCTAAGCTATTTGTCCAAAAAGAATATATTGATTAACTGAATGATGGTACATGCTGACAATGAATTATTATGCAGCCATTAAAAGTAATGTTTACAAAGTTTTTAATGACTTGGAAAAACACAATGTAATGTTGAAAAAAGCAAGATACAAAATTACTTATACAGTGTGATACAAATCTTGTAGAAATGTATAGGAAAGAGCTGAAGTTAATATGCGAAGTCAAAGTCTGCATGTATTATGGGAATTATGTGATGTTTCTTTCCTTACAATCGTTTATATTTTCAATTTCCAAAAATGAGTCAATATTGTCTCTATAATCGTAAAAAAGAAAGCACATGTATGTATTGGGAGTGATGCAGAGGCCAGTGGCAACCCTCTAGGTTTCAGTGGCCCAGACTGGGCACTTATATGTGTAGAACCCTCCCATGTGCCTCCATTTCAATTGCAAGCCTCTGTCACACCTTTGTGGTGGCTGGGACTGTCCTGTCATTCTTGTGGCTTGAGATATCTACCAAGTTCTCTTTTGACTGTACCTCCATGTGACAGCCCTAACAAAGCCACATCACACAGGCCATGGCATTCTGTGCTCCGAAGCTGTGGGATATGGAAATGTGCCACACAAATTAGGGTAAGAATACTCATGCATCTCGTTTGCTTCTCTTATTAAATTAAAACCAGTGTCTCATTCAGGATTTATTTCACAACTTGGGTGAAACTCAAACCAGCTTCTCTCTTGATAAATTAGACAGCATGAAAGGTTATAACTAACTGAGGGAAAAGAGGCTTGGAGGGTGTCTGGCATTTTGCTACTTCAAGTTACCCCTGAGGGAACAACAGGGAAGTGGTGGCGGGGCTTTGGAATCAGATGGGTGCCCGCTAGTTACACAACTGTGGTGGGTAGAAAAATGGCCCCCAAAGATGACCACACTCTAATCTCTGGAACCTGTGAATGTGTTACCTTCCATGGCAAAGGAGCTTTACAGATGCAATGAAGGGCTTTGAGGAGGAGAAACTATCCTGGGTTTTCCAGAGGGCCCACTATAACCAGAGAGTATTCCTAAGAGGGAGGCAGGAGGGTCAGAGTCAGAGGACAAGATATGACAATACAAGCAAAGGTCAGAGACTGAGGCGGTGGGGGAGATTTGAAGATGCGGTGCTGCTGGTTTGAAGATGGAGGAAGCAGCCAGCCAAGGATGTGGACAGCTTCTGGAAGCTAGGAGAGGCAAGGAAACAGATTCTCCCTAGAGCTTCCAGAAGGAACACAGCACTGTTGACCCCTTGATTTTAGAACTTCTGACCTCCAGAACTGTAAGAAAATGAATGTGTTGGTTTAAGTCACTAAGTTTGTAGTCATATGTTACAGCAGCAACAGGAAGCTGATACAACTCTGGACAAGCCCATTTCCTCATCTGTAAAGACGGGGTCACCATTTGCACCCCTCCACATTCTTAGGAGCATCAAACCCAATATTGCACATGCTGCACTTCCTAATATGCATAATGAGCACTCAGTAAGCAATACTTATTCATCCTTGCTGCTTGGCACATCACCTTATACCTGTATAGCGCTTCCCAGAATGTTTAATTCCACATTGTATAGAAAGGTAGCTCTTATGTAACATCACCACTTTACATACAACCCCATCGAGGCTCAAAGAAGTTAAGCAAATTCCCCAAGGTCGAACAGCTATTTAGTGGCAAACAGAATAAAAATGCGTCACTCCTAACCCTTAGCTGAGTGGGAAATTCACTACACTTGTGCTTCTCACTCCAGGAATCTGCTTAACACAAATGCCTCTACCCCACTCAGGATAAAATCTGATTCAGGCAGGTTGTGCCCAGGAATCTGACTTTTACCAAGCTCCCTCCTTATTTGTACAGAGGTTGGCTGAGTGACCTCATGGTGGGAAATGCTGCCCCACCCTGTGTTGCTGAACAGCTATCCAGCTGTTGAATGCTTCCATCAACCTTCATTTCTTTGAACTTTCTTGTGAACTTTCTTTTTGAAAATTTTTAAACATACATAAAAATAGTAAATCAATGACCACCTATATATCCCACCACCTAATTGAAAGAACTGCTAGTATTTTGCCATATTTCATATACATATGTGTACACACACACACACACACACACACACACACACACATATATATATATATATATATATATATATATATATATATATATCCATACCCATTTATTTTCCTTTTTGGCCAAACTATCTTACAGTATATTACAGGCACTGTAACATTTTGTAAATGGCATCTGAAAAATAGGGTCATTTTCCTACCACCCACAGTAAATTTCACACAACAACAATTTTTCAGAATCATCTACTATTGTTTCATATTTAAATTTCTCCAATTTCTCCCCCAGATGTCTTTAGTAGGTGACTTATGTTTTCAAATCAGGACGTGTGCTCTATCAATTTTATGTGACTAGCCTAGATGGAACTTGAGGATTTCCAGGGCGACATGCTGATGGGAGTCCCCTGAGTTTCTCTACCCTGATGAGCACATGGGTCGAAGGCTGGTTTTCCTCTGGAGCCTGGGCCTGTCAACACTACAGATTTCCCCTCTCAGTCTTTGCCCTTTTGAGGTGAGGATTGGCGGTAACAACATTCCTCCTCTTAAGGCCACAGGTCCTCTTTTGTGGCCTCTTCCTGCAACTACAGCTCTCTCTCCAGGTTCTGTCAACCACTTAAGCCCAGATAAGACAAGGGATCCCAGCTCTTTCTCTCCCAATGGGTACTATAGCATGCCCTTTTGATTTCCCTTAACCCTCTTTACAACTTTGTCAATATCTTTTAGTTAAACCTCCTTCAATTACTCCACTTCAGAGTGCCACCCTTTTACTATTAGGGCACTGACTGATAAGGTCATTATTACCAGGGCTGGCTCTGAAGGAAAATAGCCCTCAAATGAGATTCTAGGATTGGATTGCTCCCATATTTGAGATGTACAAGAATGGTCCCCTTACCCAAGGAATATAGAATGCAGGTAATCTATAAAATATGGTGGCATCGTAGTTGCTCAGGTTATCACCAGTAGTGGCATTGGAAGAATTCAGATGAGGCAAGATGTTGTCAGATTGAGTGGTCTGGCTATGCTGACAATGGTGATATGAATCGGTTGTGCAGGGTGGCTTTTCTGGGAGCCCCAGAGACCATGTACAGAGAAGAGACAAATTGAAGGTCCTGAGTGTCCAATTCAGAACAAGGGTGGAAGCCCAGAAAGCCTTGATGTAGCTTTGAGGGAGTCACTGGTCTCCTGTTGGGCAGATACACCCAGGAACTGAATATAATGGTGACAGGCATGTAAGAATTAATTCAACTTTTAACCCCATCAGGTTTTTTAATGCTTTTCCCACTGGTTGCAAAAGGTGGGACCCTGACTCATAGGTTGGGACATTTGAGCAGACACTGAAGTGGCTGCCAAGTCAGCTCAGAACCTGCACATCCCCTCAGGCTCACAATGAGAGTTATGTCCTAGTGTAGCCCCAGTGGAGACAGACAGACCCCGATGCAGGAGGAGAGAGCCTATGCATCAGAAGGGTTGCAGGAAAACCAGCAGGAATCTGCAGAGTGTATATAGGAAGGAGTTCTAAGGACACTGGGTGGAGAAAGATAAAATATACTCAATTTGGGAGAATTTAATGATACTGGCATGCTCACTCAAGACTTGGGATTTCTTATGCTGACTTGAGCACCCAGGAGTGGCATTCACAGCTGCGCTGGCTAACGGAAGCCCGGACTCAACAGCAGCTAGCAGTTAGTGAGGACTTTTCTATCATTCTGAAGGAAAGGAGACTGAAGGCACAGGAAGCCAGGGAGGTCGGAGGGGATCTATTCTGCGCAGCATGCACAGCTACACCTTAACCACACTCCCCAGGAGGGCCAGAGGATACTCCCTTCACAGGGCCAGACAAATTCCATTGTGAAGTGTTCACAGTCCTCCTTGAAAAGCTTTTCTTGGCTGTTTTCTATAAGCAGGAAATGACAGTGGGAGAGGCTGCAATGGGATAAGGTTCCCTGATATTAATGGGAAAAAAAGGTATCCCAGCATAGTCAGGGCCAGGTCTCTCAGACACAATGGACACAATGACAAAAATGAGCTGTAGGACTAGAGTGGTAATTGGCGTGTTTGGCCTGTAGGGATCCATGGTACTGGCTAACTAATCCTGGATCCCTAGGACTGCAGTACATGATACATATAAACAGATAAATTCTGGGTCTGGTGGGCAAAATCAAAGTGGAAAATCAGACTTACCTTGTTTAACCCCAGAGGCACAGAATCCCTTGACTTGAGCAAGCACCTGCACTGTGACCAGAGTCCTTACATGAACCTATCCCCAGTTCTTACCCAGAGGGTCCTAGGGCCATTGAGCAAAATAGGGAGAGGGAAATATTCAGTCCCTCCAGGGACTGTCATATACTGTTTCTCAATTTATGCTAACCATGCAAGACTCAAATTGCCACAATAGTCCACAAATCTGAGTGTGAGCTCATGAAGGTCAAGTGAGTAATCGACTAGTGAGCCAAGTTTGCCTTACAGTGGGTCCAATGGGACTGAGGACCTACTCTGTTGCTATATTTCCAGTCTCATAATGTGTAAGAGCAATGGATATATTACTAACTAGCAGAGTATCACATTGGCTCCCTGACCTGTGGAATGAAGGCCATTCCGGTAGGAAGGGCCAAATGGGAACTGTATCCTTCCAAGTGGAACTTTCCCTCTCCCACTGCCAAGATAGTAAACCCAAAGAATTATCACAAACCTGGCGGAATTACACAGACTAGTGTAACCACCAAATACTTAAAAGCTGCAGGAGAGGTGATTCCTGCCACATTAATATGTAACTCATGTTTGGCTGGTGCAAAAACCAGGTCGGTCATAGAGAATACTATAGATTACAGAGAAGTCAGCCACATGGTAAGACCAGTTGCAGCTGCAGTTTCAGATGGGTACCTTTACTAGGACAAATCAGAAAAACCCCTGGCACCTTGCACACAGCTATAGTCCTAGAGAACGATTCTTTTCAATTCCAACCTGTAGAGCTGGTTGCCTCCCCATAGCAGGGACAATAGTACACTTGCACCTGAGTCTTTATCCAGAGTTGTATCAACTATCTTGGCTCTCTGTCACAACAGAGTCCACAAGGACATGTTTATCTTACTGTCTTAAAGAATGTCACTGCATTTCATTGGTGACATTGTGTGAATTGGACCTGGTGAGCAGGAAGTGGCAGGTATTTTAGATGTCTTGGTAAACACATACATTTCAGGGGGTGGGAGATAAATCCCAAGAAGGTTTAGAGGCATTCTGTACTATGAAGTTTCTAGAAACCCTAAAGTCTGAAAGATGTCAGGACCAAGTGGCAAACTGCTACATCTTTCACTTCTTATCCCAAAGAAAAAGATATAATCTTTAGTAGATCTGTGGGTTTCAAGGATAAAATATAACACACAAGCATGCTGGTGTTTTTTGAGGGATGTCAGATCAAGAAATACTGTCTGTGATGCAAGCTGCTTTGCTTATGAAACTTACTTAATAAGCAAACTCGGGGGTAGAGAAAGTGTTTGCACATAGGCCATACAAAATGCTGTCTGTACTGTCCAGAGAACTCTAATAGGGATTTACATGGAGATCTCTTGGGTTTGGGTGTGAGGCTTTCTTTTGCTGACAACTGTTTCTCCACTGGAAAAGCAGTTTCTTGCCTATTACTAGTCTCTGGTAGATATCGAATTCCTAGTTATGGGAGTCATGGAATAAATACCAAGTGACAATGTTACCAGTGCCACCCATCAGGAACTGAGCATTATTGTATCTTCCAATTCAGGCAAAAGTAAGTTGCATGAGCAGCATGATGGTTAATTTATGTATCAATTTGACTGGATCACAGTGTCCAGATACTTAGTCAAACATTATTCTGGATGTTTCTGTGTGGGTATTTTTGGATGAGACTTACATTTAAGTCAGCAGACTTTGAGTAAAACAGACTGCCCTCCATAATGTGTGTAGGTCTCATTCAATCAGTTGAAGGATGAATATAATAAAAGGCTGACCTTTCTTGAACGAGAGGGACTTTGTCAGCAGACAGCTTTGGGATTCGGACTGCATTTCTTTCCTGAGTGTCCAGCCTGGTGACCTCTACAGTAATGTGAGCCAATTCCTTAAAATTAATCTTTACACACATACACACACACACACACACACACACACACACACACACTATTGGCCATTTCTCTGGAGACCCTAATATACGCAGATAGCTCAGAATCTTGGAATCTTGGAACCTACTCTGATTGATTCACCAGCTCTCCTCCAACTTACATTTTTGGTTTCATAGGGAATTCCCTATGACTAATTAATTGAGGAGAAAAAAACTCAGGCCTGGTTTATGATGCACAAGTATTAGCTAGAGGTAGATGGCCAACATTACCTCTATTCAAAGGTGGCTCTGAGAAAGAATGGTGAAGGAAAATGCTTCCAGTGGGCAGAACTTTGGGCCACGTAACTGACTATTCACTTCAACTGGAAGAAGAAATTATCTGAAGTTCAGATCTACACTGATTCATGAGCAGAGATTAATGGATGGGCCAACTACTCAAGGACTTAAGAAGAACAAGACTAGAAGATTGGTGATAGGAAAGACTGGGGAGTGGTATAAGAATGGACTTCACTGAATGGGCCCAGATGGTGAAGATATTTATGTTCTATGTGAGTGCCTATCAGAGGATATACTGGGACCTAGTCATTGGGACCAGGTACAAAGTGGCTTGTCCCATCCCTCTCTGAGATGGTAGCTCTGCTAGTCTCAACAACATGGACTTCACCTCACCAAGGTTAACCTGAGCAGTGTCACTGGTGAGTACCCTTGCATCAGCAGAGATCAGTGCTGGCTAATATGCCATTATTCCCTCAGTGGAGTAGCCAGTTACCTGGTGACAGGTTGATGACATTGAACCCCTTTCACTGTGGTGGAGATAATGATTTGTCCTTATATGAAGAGATACTTAACCTGCACATGTATTTGCTTTCCCTTCTCATAACACTCTTCCAGCACCATCATTCACTGTAGAATGCCTTATTCATCACCGCTGATCACATTGCCTATGACCAGGACACTCATTTTTAAGAAGTGCAAAGGAAGTACAGTAAAGGGTTTATTCCAACTAAATTAAACTCATGTGGTTTTTCCACATGCCTGTCACCCAGAAGCAGGTGACTTCATATGCCAGTGGAATGATCTATAGAAGGCTCAGTCCATTATTGTGCCTACTAGAAGACAATACTCTGTAAAGTTGGAGTGCTATACTACAGGTTGTGGAACATATCTTAAACCAGCAATCACTACATAGAGCTGTCTGCTCATTGTCAGAATGCCCAAGTTTGGGAATCAAGGGTGGACATGGGAGTGGCCCCTCATGACTGCATCTTCTTAAGGGATGTTTGCTTCTGATCGCTGCAACCTTGGGCTCAGAGGCTTTAGAGGTCCTTGTGCACAAGGGAAGAACCAGGAAACATGACCAAGTTTCTGTTAAATCAAAACCTAAGACTGCCTTCTAACCATTTTCAGCTTCTGATTCTAATAACCCAAAAGGCAGAAAAGGGGATCACACTATTGACCAAGGTGTTTGATCTGATTACCAATGAGAAATTGGGTTGCTGCTACATGAGGAAGGTGGGGAGGACAAGACGCAGAATCCAGGAACTCACAGGCCACCATCGATATTTTCCTATACTGGCCAGTGGAAAATTGAGGCAACCCAATAAAGACATGACCACCAAGGACACAGATTGTGGAGAGATGAGGGTAATGAACCCTAAGCAGTTGAGATGCTAGCAAAGAGTAAGAGAAAGTGTGATACGTGGTGAAAGAAGGAAACCAAGATTATCAGCCTGTGTCTCAGGACCACGTATAGAAGTGTGATTGTAGCAGCTTTTATGTTAATTACTTGATTCTCTTTTCCCACTTTTACCCCAAAATCTTACATGAAGAGCATTGTGGCTAACACTTCAGGTTTCAGTTGGGAGGCTGATGCCAGCAACCCGCCATCATTCAGTAACTAACAGGACTTCATTTGTCCTTGTGTTGGGGACATGAAGACTTCATCTGGACAAGGTGACTGGTGAAAGGCAGGGCTGCTGAAAGGCAGAGCAGGTGAAACACTTCATGTTCTCTTTTCCCTACTCTGTGCGCTGTGACCTCAGGGCTGGCCTCCGCAGACACACCAGAGGGCTCCTTTATCTTCAGCACACAGTTGGGTTTGGCCATGAAAGGCACTGTGAGAGACTGACTGCAGGTGGGAAGACAGTGAAGCGGTAGCAGGAGCTCCTTCCCATCACATCGCAGGTGGTCAGAGGCTACTTTCCTCTCCCAAAGGTGACAGCTCTGCCCACAGCGCTACATCCCTGGATTCTGGTACCAACCCCTCTCCTGCTTCTTCTTGTCATGCACTGGGGTGGCAATGGCACCCTGCCCCTGAGGTGCTTCACTAACTGTTGCTGCTTGCCCTTCATCCTGTCCGTAACCTTGGAAATAGTTTCTTTACTCAGTTCTTCTCAGTGACTTCATCTGATCTGCCTATCACACACCTCTCATATGTAGTCCCGCTTAGTCAGGCTGGATTTAGGACGGATCTTGTCTCTCAGACCAGTGCCCATCCTTACTGCTCAGAGTGGGCTGTATTCACAGTTCCTGAATCCATGTCTCGCCCATCTGTATCCGGTGTCAAGGTCTTCAGCCCCACACATGTTCTGACACATTTTCACCAGCCTTCTGGATGGATAATCAGGATGTTGTCCAACAAGACTCTCCCCGTCTCAGCTGGCTCAAACACTAGCTTGCTGGCTGGGGGGTTGCAATGGAATGAATGTTTGTGTCTCCCCAAAAATCATATGTTGAAATCCTAACCCCTGATGTGATGGTATTATGAGGTAGAGCATTAGGGAGGTAATTATGTCATGAAGGTAGGGCTCTCATGAATGGAATCAGTGCCCTTATAAAAGGACCCCAGAGAGCTTTCTCTACTCTTCCTGCCTTGCGAGGACACAAGGAGAAGATGGCAGTCTGCAACCTGGAAGAGGTCCTCACCAGAACCTACCCATGCTGGCACCCTGCTCTTTGATTTACAGCTTCCAGAACTGGGAGAAATTAATGTCTATTGTTTATAAGCCCCCAGTCTCCATTGTAGAAGCCCAAACAGACTAAGGTGAGGATTTTAGACCATGGGGCTCAGTCATTAAAACATCTTAGAAAGACTGCCCCAATCCAGGAACACCATGAGAAATAGTCTCCTTAGTCTTCATGGCAGCTGAGCAGAGTCTGAGCAGCTGAAGGAGCCTTGCCCCGGGCTTCTTGGAGAGCAGCCAAGGAAGGAGGTCTAATGGCATGCCCTGTGGTCCAGCAGGCAGCACACACAATGAGCAACACTGCACACCTGTAGCTCTGCCTCTCGCACCTGGTCATGAACCTCAGCAGCCAGCCACAAAGTCTGCAGCTGCTGTTCATGGACAGGAGTCCATGAGCTGCTGGAGGACTCTGCCCCATGTGCCCAAGGGGAGGGGCCTACAGTCCAGTGGAGGCCAGTGGTGTGGGCAGGGCTCTCTGCAGGCACAGCTCAGACTCAGGCTTCCCATGTATCGGATACTTCCATTGTGATTTTGATGACATGCCTTTCAGTGGTGTCCAAACTATTTGAGGGAGCCCTGCCCTAACAGTGCACGTTTATTCTGCAAGTTAGAACTTCTTTATTCTGAAATGGTTGGTATGAAATAAATTAGTTTAGATCTGATATTCTATTCACATCATCACATACAGAGAAATCAACATTATCTATGGCACATGAAAAGGAAGAGCTATTAGATTCCTTAAATATAAAGACATATAATCATATATATTCATCTATTAGATATATTTACTAAATTATTTAAATATATTGTGTTTATATATAAATATATACATGAATGTGACTATTGTAGATATTCAAATGATATAAAATGTTGTCTTTGATTTTGTCACCCACTACTTCAAAAGTATCTCCCCCATTTAGCCCAGTTTGCCATATAAAGAGTACTATTTTCCACAGTGCCATGTTGTGAAAAGGCTGAGAAGCAGCACTCTCTGAGTGCCAGCACACTGCCTCCGGTCCCTGCCATGCTGACAGCACATTAGTACAAACCACAACATGGAATAAATGCTGAGTTGAACACCTGACATAATGGCCTCCCCAAACATAGTCACATGATAATTGCCCTCATAGTAGCAGAAATAATTCCCCATGTGGCTAACACATACACACAGTCTTCAGAGATAACCCAGATAGAGAGTATGAATTGACTTAGGGAGGAAATTGTTAATTCTGAGGAGCAAAAGGGACAAAATAACAATGCATGGTTCAAGAAAAATTCTAACTCAGAAATTCTCCCATTTCACAGGGACTATGTTACTTAGCCACAGTCAGTACTGACAGGTTTAAGGTTGAAATATCTTGGTTCTCAGGTCCTTAGATCCTTCCAGGCCTACTAATGAAAAAGATAAGTTTAATAAAATAGAGGGAAAATGAATGGCAATATTAATCACTACAAGGAGGGACCTATAAAAACCAGAGTTATCTTCTGGAAGGTGAACTCTTTGTAGTACAGGCTTCCCCCGCTAGGTGAGTGTCCTAGGAACCCATCTGTGTCAGTGTACCAGCCAGTGTTGCTGTGAGAGCCTGCATTTGGCTTCAGTGAATTTTTGTTTTGAAGACTCTTCCAATGAGTTTGCCCATTTCATGATGGGTGATTCATGAGTGCACCTGCCCACATCGCACTGAGTGTTCAGCAGTTTCTGACCAAAATGCCATGACCCCCATGCTCCATCCTCCCTATTCACCTTATCTCACCCCAAGTGACAGTTTCTTTTTTTTGTTTCCCCAACAGAAAAAAACTCCTCAAAAGGAAACGTTTTGTCAATGTGGAAGAGAGGAAACAAAAAACAGCAGAAGCACTAAAAGGCACCCAAATCAATGAGTTCAAACTGTTTTGAGCAGTGAAAAAAAAAAAAAAAAGTCTCAATAGGTGTATTGCATTAGATGGAGAGTACTTTAAAGGTGACTGAAAATTAAACATGTGAGAATAAATACATAATTTTTTATAAATAAATTCCAGGTGTTCCCCCCCCCCATATATGATGGCATTTTATGAAGAATAAAAACAGGCTAAATTATTCTATGGTGTCAGCAATCAAAACAGTGATTAACATAGGTAGGGTGGGTGGCACAAGAGGGGCTTCCGGGTTGCAGATCATGTAATGTTACTGAATTTGAATGTTGGTTACAAGACTGTTTCTGTTTGTGGAAATGTATCAAGTTGTATACTTATGATACGGGCACTTTTGTGTGTGTTTATCGTGCTTCAATAAAAACATTTTAAGTGAAATGGCAGAGAGTTCACACTAACACAAAAGTGCTTGGTAGTTAGGCACAGGTATAGAAGACAAAGCACAAAAACAAAAATCCAGGGCCCTAGCTGACCACAGGCTAATGTGAAACAGTTAGTTAGTGTTATTAGAAGCAAAGAAAGAAAGCTAGCCTGAGATAAAAGATACTTGTATGACTGACAGAGATTGGAAAGTAATTCTTCTATGCTACAGTGTAGTTGCTTGAGCCCTGATCAGAATAATGGGTAATTTTGATTAACATCCTTCCAAAAAGGAAATTAAAAACTAGAAGGAATTCAGAGAGAAACAATAGAGTTGATTACAAATATGGGAACTAGACCCTCAAAAAAGGTGAAAAGTAATGCATTTTTTAAATTGGGTGCTGGTCTTCTCTTGATAAATGGTACGCTTTCCTCTCATCCTTTGCTTCTTCCCCTCTTCTTTATTGGCAAGTGGACTTGTAAGAGCCAAATAAATCAGCTAATGTTATTTATTGAGTAGATATGTCAATGTCATTCTAAAAGAAAAAAGATGTCTGGTCATTAAAAAGCACTAGTCAGAATAATTGAGGTTGCTCAGCCACAGGCAGAGCCATAAAATTGCTGAAGATTTTTGAAAAGGGAGTTTCTCAGTCATTCTTCACCTCAGGCAAAGTGGAAGTCAAATAACCTTAAATATAAAGTAAATAAGCTTAAATATAATCTTAAGATAAAACAAAGATTTCAGTCAGACAGCAGAAAGACTAAATTGATGCGTGAACCACAAGGCCTGGGGAGAGTGAAGAGGAGAACCAGAATATTCTGACCAGGCTAGGTCCTTTCTAACATCATAGTTTTTATTGTCTCCTGGGCAGTGCCTGACATTTGGAATGCCTTAGAATTCTCCTCCAGGGACAATTTTGTGCCCATTTGCCTCAACTTAAAACCCTGCTTTTGAATTGGTGCTGCCAGAGCAAAATCTGTCGCTAGAGGAAGCCCCAAAGGCAGCCGGTGGGCAGGTCCTCCCTGCAGCCCAGCTGCTCCCCGAGGGGCTGGGGCCCTGAGCAGGCTTGCCAGGCTGGAGGATGCTACACAGGGGCTTCCTTCTGTCATCAGTCACCATGGTGACGTCAGCCAGCAGCTGCCCTCCTCACCTTCCTGAAGAGGCCTGAAGGGTTTCCATGTAGGTTAGGGTGGTGGGCAGCCTGAGAGGCCTGAAGCCTGGGGAAGTCCAGGCCTCATGCTCAACCAAAACAATCATCTCTTGGGGCTGCCAGCAGAATTCAGGGTTCACTTCAGAGCCAGCTTTACCAGAACAGTCTGAAAAATGCCCCCTGGCTTTGACATGCTCCTCTCTCCTAGTCTCTTTGCCGTGGGCGAGTCTGAGGCCTTGGAAGAACTGTCACAGTTGGGGGCCACTTTTTTTCTTTTTATATTTTTAAAGTATGGTTGGTATACAACATAATATTGGTTTCAGGTATACAACATAGTGATTCAACATTCCTACACCTTTCGGTGTGATCACTACACTAGGTCTAGTAGTACATACACTACACCTCCATTTTTTTCACAAGTGAAAATTGAATAACATGAACTCTTAGGTTTAGGCCAAGACTTTATCTCCTTTTCCACTGTCATTTTGTTCATGTTGTAGCTGTTGTTGGTGGGGGACCTTCCAGACTCCCCTTGCTGCCTCTTAAGCAGCCCCATACCAACAACACCCATACACCCCACCCTGCACATTCCTGCCACTGACAGGTGCTGCAGGGGGCAACACTCTGCCTGGCACCTGTCACCCGGCCCACACAAAGCAGGGCTGCAGCAAGCGCCCAGGGGAGCCAACAGCTGGCAGGCCAGCTTTCAGCCTGGGCGCCTGCCCTGCTGAGCTTCATGGAGGAGGGGGCCCAGGGGGGCTCTTAATGGGGAGTATCTCCAGCAAGACATCTGCTCCCCTGGCCACAAGATCTGAAGGGCGGATGCAGGAGATCCAAGGGCTGGTGTCAAGGCAGCCCTCACCCCGCAGATGTGGCAAGCACCGGCTCCCACTCTCCCACATGGCCACAGCCTGTCCCTTTCAAGCCAGTCCTTCCCCCTTTCCCGGCTCAGCTGGCGTCTGGGGAAAGAAAAGTATCTCAAACAATGCTGTCTGTTGGAGGCTGCCCTGGCCTGCTGGGGCTTCCCTGCCACCCCCCAACCCCCCGACTCCCGCTGGCCCCATCAGACCATCTCTGACACACTGCCCCTCCACCCCGGCAGGCAGCTCCGGGCCACAGCCAGATCTGTACAGGCCCCTCCTTGCTCTCGGTGGGGTCTGCTGGCGGGGTCTTCTGCCTCTGTCAGAAGGTAGGAGAATGGCTGGGCTGAAGCAATGGAGGGACCCTGGTCCAGGCGGGGGGGGGGGGGGAGGGGGGCGGTGTGCAGGGTGGTGGTGACAGATGTGCAGGAGACTTGTCACTAAGCCACCAGTCTGGAGCCTCTCTCACAGCTCTTTAAGAAGCAGCTCCTCCACCCCTGTCAGCTTCTCTCCTTCTCTTGGCCAAAGCTCCTGAACTGAATGGCTGGGTAAATGGCTTTTGGGTAAAAGCTATAACAAGAACCTAAAGCCAATTCTATGACCCTGGTTGGAGGAAGGGAAAAGACTGCCATCACACCTTGATTAGCATAAGGATTTGAAAACAAACAAACAAACAGTTCTGCCCTTGGCCTTGCCAGAAAGAGCAGTTTACAGCTGACTGAGAGGTCTAGCCATTTATTTTGCCCAAGACTCTCAGGCAACCTGGGGTTTTGTTTTCTCCAGACACACTGCTAATCCATGCTCAGAATACAAAACAGTGATCTCCGGGTGGAGGCCGGGGAGAGCAGGGGGCGGGGCACCAAACATGACCTCCAGGCTCAGCCACTGCAGGAACCTTGTCTCCAGAGACTAGTGGATCCTGTGTGTACAATACAGTGACGCCTGTCCTGCTGGCCTAAGCAGCCCAAGGATAGTCCTGTTTTGAAAGTCCTCAAGTCCGAGCACAACACAGAGTGACAAAATGGTGACTCTCCATTCACAAGCCCCACAAAGGCAATCTGCTGGATTTGTAATCATTGTCTGCCCACTTGATTCCAGTTTTTGCAGGTTGGGCTTTAACTTCCTACCCACTCTCCTGAGGCCTCAGAGACAAATCCCACAAATTCCTAAGGCAGCTGAGCTTATGTCCTGAGGTGACCACAGGGTGGGAGCCCTGTGGCACTCCAGTCCCCGACATTTCCCCCCACTGGCCTCAGCCACATGCAGCAGGCTGGCCTCTGGAAACTCCATCCCTGGCTGAAGGCAGGCAGTGGCCTGGGGATCCCTAAGCCCCACAGACTTCTGCCTCCGTGTTGTGGGCTCCAGGGAACACAGAGAACGCAGAAAGACCAGGACATGCACTGTGTGTGTGTGTGCATGTGCGTGCACAATGTGACATGTGCACACACATGCACACACACACACAGCTAGGGGGACCTTCACTCTGCTCAACTCCTTTCTTAGCCCCTTCCCACCTCCCTCCCTCTTGTCTGCTGCCCCATTAACCCTGCCATCACTGAGGACCTCGATGCATGCATCTCCATCATTCTGCTCACAACACAGTCACGTCATCATCCATCTACTTGACTGTTTACCTCTCTAGTTCTGTGAAGTGGCAGCAGAGGCTGTGTCTTGTTTGTGGCCTAGGACAGAAAACCCTTGTTTAGTGTTTTTGGAGTGAATTGAATCCTCCAGATGGTTCACTAACTCCCTGCTTAGCTGTTCAACCCACAGGCCCTGACCCGGGGCCCAGACTCACAGGAGCTAGCCTGGTCTCCATGGCTCTTTAGCCTTCTCACCACCCACACCAGAGTAAATGGAACATGCATTTTTAATGAATTAGGCAAGCTCCATGCCTTAAATGGGCAAAAAGGGGAAACCACTTAGCCCTATAGTCATAATGGGCTTCATTTTCTCAGGAGTCCCATTAGAGAACAAAATGTAAGAGGTGAGCAAAGCAAAAAAGAAAGAAGTGGAATCTCTCTCTGCATCAGCCCTTGCCAGCTCTCAGCCCTCCTCAGACACTGCACCACAAGTCCCCTGACGAAGGAAAAGGACACAGTATACATAGCAGGTGCCCAGTGTACCCACAGAAAGAACACTGCTCTGGGTGCCAGAAAATCTGTGTCCCTATCATGATGTTCTTGTATACACCATTTAACTTCTCTGAAGTTCTGTTTCTCTGCAAAATCATAATAAACATGCCCTGATGGTTGTGAAGAATAACTGGGACAAGGACCAGAAGAGGCTTTAGAAAGCCCAATGTTTCCTTCCAAGGGGAACATACAGGTAGTGAGCCTTCAGGAGCTGGTGTGCAGGCCAGCTGTGGAGCAAACTTGGAAACCAGAAGAAGGAAGCATAGCATGGCCCCTCTTCTCTGTTCTGCCCCTATGTGCTCCTGCTGTAGGCAGAAGTGTGACCCCCACTCCCACCCAATTCATATGTTGAACTCCTAACCCCAGTGCCTTAGAAGGTGGCTGAATTTGGAGGTAGGAACCTTAAAAGAGGTAATTAAGTTAAAATAAGCTCATGAGGGTGGGCCCTAGTCCAATATGACTGGTGTCCTTATAAGAAGAGGAGAGAGAGGACCAGGCAGAAACTCCAGAAGAAGGCAGCCATCTGCAAGCCAAGGAGAGAGGCCCCAGAAACCCACCCTGCTGATACCTTGGTCTCAGACTTCCAGCCTCCAGAATGGAGAGGGAGTGGATTTCATCATTTGAGCTGCCCAGCGCTGTAGTACTATACTTGGTCATGGCAGCTCTAGTGAATGGGTGCAGCCGCTTCCTGCCTCCCTGCTCATCCTTTGGCCCTAGTGAGTGTTGTGGTCCCGCCAGGAGCAGCTTCCCAACAGGCTGTGACAAAGCTTTCGAGAAGCTGTGCGCAAAGCCCGGTCACAGGGCTCTCCCATCACTTCCAGTCAGAGGAACACGTCAGGGGCGACTTCTATCTCGAAGCTGAGTCATTATGGAGGGTATGTCCCATCCATCTCAGACTCTGCAGTACAGGCCATTGCCTGCTCTAGGGGGTCCCAAATGCACGTCCTTATACAACTGTTGGTGTCACCTGGGGAGATTGATAACAATTCAGCCCCCTGAGCCTGACCACAAAGATTCTAAATTGATAAGCATGAAGTGGGGTCTGAGAATCTGTACTTTTAGCAAGTTCCTAAGTGAACCTGGGGTGCAGCAAGGCCCAGGAATCACTGCCCCATCTGCCATTGTGTGAAAGAATCCCTGTGTTTCATGGGCCAGTTTGAGGTCAGGTCTTCTGTGTGAGTAAGAATGACAGTCGGGATATTAGCATAGCTCCTCAAAGAGCGCAGTGTGTTTACACACAAACGCCCACCAGCTCTGGAGAAAACCTCAGAAAACCCCCTTTGTGAAGTCTGATGGGCCCTTACCCTCTATGTCCTCTCTTACTGAGGTCCGATTAAAAATGACCTCAGGAAAAAAAAAATGACCTCAGTTCCCAAGTCACAAATCACATGATATGGGAGCTGGAGGGGGTCTTTGATGTTCAGACCCCTCTGTTTACCTGGAAGGAGACTGCAGTGAGCAGTGGAATAGCCTTGCTTGGGCCACACAGCCAGCTGCAGTGGAGTCAAGTACAGGTTTCCAGGTTCCTCTTTGGGTTCTTGCTTTCTCAACAGCACTATTAAACACCATTCCAGCTTCCAAATGTGACCGAGACAGAAAAGAAAGTAAGACTCTGATAGGGCTTACTGAGGGCCTGTCTGCCGGGCACCATGTGTTCCTTATCTCACTAACCCTCTGTTATCTTACTAACAAGGACTCTGTCTTGTTAGGCCTTATTTTCCACATTATATACCAGAGAAACCTGCCCAATGTCACACAGACAGTAAAGTGGGAGTCAGGACTCACCCCAAGTCTAACTCCAAGTCCCAAATAGCCCATACTCTGGAGTGAGAAGCCTGCGCTTTTTAAATGCCAGGAACTATCCCACTGGGCTGGCATCTGAGGAATATACCCCATTCACTCCGTGGCCACAGTCTAGTCTGATCAGGATTCCTTCTTGTCCCACCCCATGGCCTTCCAGCTTTGCAGACCCTGCAAGGGGTCTGCACTTCTCAGATGACACCCTGATGGGGTAGGCAGGGCAACAACCCCTGTCTCAGAAACCAGGGCAGCCCCTCCAGAGAAGACAGTTCCTGCCCTGATGCCTACAGCATCTGGTTTCCCAGAAAACTCTTGGCTTTCTGTTGGCCTCCTGTTACTTCACACCGGCTATAGCAGTGAGGGCTACATTTCATACACTGACATTGCTGACATACCTCATTCTATTCCTGGACCTACAGGAGGGCTTCCTTTGGGACTCCCTAAGCTGACACTAGGCGTAGGATCTGATCACAATGATCTGTTACCCCAGTACCTAACAAAGGAGGGGAGGTGAGAGATTTGGAGGGCTTCCCACACCCGCCACCTTTCGTGACATTCATTTGGAGCTCATGGGTCTTTGCTCTCCTCATCCTTCAAAGTGGACCCTTCTTCTTTTCACACACTTGACAAGTGAGAAAGCGCTATTGAAACACACATACATTTCAGGGGGTGGAGAACAAAGGAGCAAGTTACAGCCAAGGATCCCAAGTTATGCCTTCCATTACAATAGCAATTCACACCACATAAATCTTTTAAAAGATGTCCCTCCATTCAGTTCACATATACAATAGAAACCACCCGCAAACTCTACTGCAAGGAATTTCTTCTTCAGTACAGACTCCTCTCACAAATCACTTTGTGTATATACCTTTGTAATAATAAAAAGGTCAGTTTGGGAAAGAGAGTATCAGAAAATTAACAGATCACCAGACCCTTCTTAAAAAGGTGTCAACACACTGCGTCCATGTTACATCTAGGTCAAGTTTAGGAAACCATAGAAAAGCAGGAACTGCGAGCATTTTAAGAAGAAAGTCAGGACAACTGGAAGAGTCCCTATGCACATTTCTGTGAAGCACCACCAGGACCCAGCCTGGAGAAACCTGGGGCTGGGTTAGACAGTCCTTGTATGTACTGGCTGACACAATGGTATGCACACCATGTCCCATGTGCTAACAAACCATGGACACACTAAGAAAGCTGCGGTACATGAGAGTGAAAATGTCTCATCTTTCATTAGAGAAATGAGAACCACACACTCCTCCCTTTCTCTCCTACCTGAAGATTCTGGCTCCTTCCCATGACATGGATACATTGTGGGGCCCACCTATTTGAGTTTTTGTTTGTTTGTTTATTTTAGCAAATATTTATTAACTTCATAAGGTGTGTCAGGCACTGTTCTAGGCACCAGGAATACAGCAGGGAACAAAATAATCCAGTCAAATATCAACACAGACAAAAATTCCTGCCCTCAAGGAGCTTCTGTTCTAGCTGGGGAGACAGAAGGTGAATAAGAAAAATAGAACATATAAGGAAATAATAAGGGGAAAAAGAAAACAGAAAAGAGAGATATGAAGTGGGGGGGGTTGAAATTTCAGAAAAGAAAGCCTTACTGAAGTTACTTTTGAGTAAATACGTGAAGAAGTGAAGAAACAACCATGTGGATAACATTCTAGGTAGAGAGAACAGCAAGTGCAAAGGCGCTGAGGCAGGAATCAGGAAGGCAGAGAGGACAGTGGTAGAAGATGAGGTCAGGCGGGTGAGGAGTGGCCCAGGAGATCATTCATGTGGAGGAAATACTGGAGGTTTGGCAGAGGAATGCCAAACTGACTTCTAACTGGAATCTGTGATGGCCCATTTAGCAGAGACTAAAGGAGGGCAAGAGCAGGTGCAGGGAGACAAATCAGGAGGCTGCAGTCATCCAGGAGCTTTGATGGTGGCTTGACCACAGCAGTGGAGGTGATTAAAAAGTGGTTGAAAATACATTTTCAGGAGAGTATTAACAACTGTCGATTTCCTGGAAACTGAGCAAATGGAAGAAGAGAGGTTGGATGTTTCCATGCCTTCCCCACCCATCAGCCGCCAGCACATGTTCACAAACACACATAAGCTCCCATATCCCCACAGTTCTTGCCCTCCTCACAGACTGAACATTCCAGAGCTTTTCTGACTCCTCCCCAGTTCCTAAAGTTTCCTTGTCCTGTCCTAGGTAAGTCAACTCAACTCTGACATTTACCAATAGAATGAATCTGGGCTAGTATTTTACCTTCTCTGACCCCCTTCTTCAGCTGTAAACAGGAACAGGGATTACATTGACCCTCAAGGGCAGCTGGAGCGAGTAAATGAGGAACTATAAGTGGCAGCACATGGAGGACATTTCCAGGTGATAGTCACTTTTCTCCAAACCTCTGCCATTTGGGCCAGCTCCCAGCCATGTCTGTATCACATCCCTCTGGCGCTGGCTGTTGTAGCAGAGGCCCAGTGTGCTCTCACTGCTGGAGATACAACTGGCAGGACCGGACCCCACCCACGGAAATGGTCACCGGCCCAGGGAGGAGTTTGTATCATGGGAGCTTGGTGGGCAGAGGCAGGGAGTCCAAGGCAGCCCAGGTCTGGCCACAGGACACACACCCCCTTTGTGGGGATGGTGTGCAGCCAGATTTTGGCTCTGCCCTGCAGATGCCTTCCCCAAAGCCAGGGTCAAAGGTCTCATCCTATCTCCAAACCCACCATTCTGGCCTCACGAGGGACATGTTAGGAGCTCCAGGGTTTCGGGGTCAGAATCTCTTTGTTTGAATCCCAAGCTTCCACTTATAAGCTGTGTGGCTTTGGTCAATTACTTAACCTTTCTGGGCCTTCAGTTCCTCCTTTATGAAAGGGGTGTTATTCATGCCCACTGCATGGTGCAATCATGGGATACAATGAAACTGTCTGTGCAAAGCACTTATTCCTGAGTCTATCTCCTGGTTAGTGCTTAAATGATGGATGGTGTCTTTAGAATAAGTGTACCGTAGGCTAGCAGGACCTTCCACCCAGAGTCTATAAACAAAATTAGGATGAACATTTTAAAATCCTATTCTCTTTATTGCAAAAAAAAAAAAGGTGCATAAATTTGTGTCCTCTGACTTCAGCAAAGAGAGCATCTACTTTTTAGGTAGTTAATGCATTCACCTGGAAAAGGGAGAGGCAACGCTCATGGATGCCACTTTAATCTTCCCATGATTTGGCTAAAGAATTTGCCATGGATGCTAGCAACAAACTCTGTCCCAATGACTGTAGACTCTGAGAGCAGCAGAATTCCCTCCTGCCTGCTTAGGGCATGCCTGCCTCTGACCTCTGAGGACCTGGGTTTTCCTTCACAGCCACAGGCAGCATGGCCCTTCCCAAAGCAGGTGGGGATGGGTGAGTGCCTGCACCGCCCCTCCCTCACCCAGCTGGGTATTCCCAAGCCCGTGAGCCAAGGGCTGTCTCAGAACTGCCTGGGTGGGCACCAGAGGATAGAAAGCAGGAGCTTGCACCATTTTATTTTCTGAAAAGCTCTTCATTTCCAAACTAATGGCAATTTCTGGCTTGCCTCCGTTTCAGACAGCTAATTTGCCGAGTTGTCTGGCAAATCTCTCCCATTGCATTTCATCTACCTCCTTTTTCTCGGTCAGATGAGGCCAGTTATAAAATGACAGGGAAAAAACAGAGCTCTCCAGATTATGTTGGTGTCTTGCCTAGAGTTATTATGGAGTTTGGGACAAATAGCAAACAGGTAACAGCTACCATGGATGCTGACCTGGACTGGCACCTCTCAACTTCCCCACCTCCCTCACCTTCATTCCTGTTTGCTGACTAAAAATGAATTCATTTTTCCCAAACCTTTGCACACTACTCCACAAACCAAGGGCCACATGAAGGCCAGACTAGGACCTTGCGAGAACCAGAGGCCTCTTACCCAGGACTGGACCAATCCTCCCATTTGAAAAGCCTTTTATTCTAGTACTTAATGAGGCAGATGTAGTTAAGGGCTGTACCATACAACTGACCAGATGTGAATGGAGAATGGAGAATTTATCAGGTAGAGAGGAGTTGAAGGGTGAGAGGAAGGTATTCCAGGCAGGACTCGGCATGGAGGTGGGAACAATGTAGCATGTCTCATTAGTTTAATTAGAGCTGCCACTCCATGCCGTAGGTGACAGAGGCAGGATTATGTGTTTTTAGTACTTTAGGGAAAACAAGGAGTCATCTTAGGTTTTTGAGCACAGCAATAATGATGAAAGCACTTTTTTTTTTTGCCAAGGGTGAAAATGAGAGGAGGCTCACACACCATACCTGAGACTCTGCAGGTATACAACAGCTCTGTCCTTCCAGCCCTTTCATCCTCTAACCTGCTGTAACCTCTCGTGAAATTTAAGATTACCAAATTGATATATTTCAAATGGGTCTGCTTTCTGCTTGGTGCAGTTCGTAAGTTTGTCTGTGTCATGATAGCTAATGGAAAACATGAAATTATTTAAAATTATGAGCGAAACAAGCCTGGAATGCAAAACATGTGGACCAACTCATTTTATGACAGCAGAGCTCTTAGGGCTGAAGATAGGTCCTAGGTGGAAAGAATTTTATTCACTTAAGAAGAAGACTGACCTTTATACTCTTTTTTTTAAAAAAAGGTTCATTTTTATTTTCAGCTTTCTGTAGCCGGAAGATAGGGGGAAAATCACATTAAGTGCTATCAGGTTTGGGTCATGATAACAAGGACTGTGAAGTGTGTGAGTGATCCTGGAAAATGTGTGTTACGTTGACTTTTAAAGATGACTGCATTCTGACTGGCTACCAGTGCTGCCCTTTCCGCGGGGTCAGCAGGGTCATAAATACAGAAGAAGCAAGGTGGCAGGTAAACAAACCCACTGCGAAAGTGGGCGCTGGTAAAGGCCCTTGGGGCTTGGTTCAAGTCCCTTCCGTAGGCCAGCCCACAGGAGGGCACGTTAATCCCCGCCAGGGGGTGCTATGGAGGTGTTGGTGGTCGGGTGTGGTGGGAGTGGGGCGGAGGACTAGAGCAAGGCCCGCAAGCTTGATCAGGAGCCAGCCTGTGGACCGAGCCGTCCTGTGCGCACTGGCAGGACAGGTGGGGTAGAGCTGGGCGTGCTGGGACTTGGGGACTAGGTCTTCCGCGGGGGCGTGGAAAGGTGCGTGGGGTTCCAGAGCGACGCCCCTCCCCACATTCCTGACTTGGCGTGGAGATAGAATTTGGAGGAGGTAGCACAGGTGTCTCCGTAGCCATCCAGGTAGGCAATGACCGGTCCTCACACCGGAAACGGTGTTCCTGCCGCGTGAAGGGCACCGGAGCGCAAGGCTCAAGTGCAGGCAGGCTTCGCAGGGCTCGTGTGTCCAGACCTGTGGGGTTAGCTTTTATGTGACCGGCAATATCCATCAGGCTTCTTGGGAGACTTTGCACTACTAATGCGCCTGGACAAATTCAAGAAGAGCCCTACAATTAAAAACTAGAGCAAAGTCCCTGGGTGGGGCTGAGGGGCTCTTCAGCCTTCAGTTCTCAACCCTGCACCTGGGTGGTGGGCAAAATGACTGATTACAAACCGTGCGCAGCCACCCGCCACGCCGCGGTCACGCCCCAGGAAGCCCCGTCTCCCCGCATTCCCCATTGGCCACCGGCGCTCCCCGAAGTCACCAATCACAGGCCGCGTCTGCTTACAAAGGGTGGAGAGTTGCCTCAGGCCAGAAGCCAAGGTCTGTGTGGGAGAGCCAGGCTGATGGCTTAATTGAGGTTAACGTAAACTCCAATCAGACGCAAAACGCGAGCAGGCTCATCTTATTTGTATATACATAAGGAAGCGATACGAAAGCCGAACCAGCCCTAATAACCGGCCCTGGAGAGGCTTTTGTGGCGAAGAGCTATGCAGTTGCGTTCGCCCCAGATGGATATCTATCTACTCTGGTTTCGGGCACTAGCGATACCTAATTCCTTGTCACTTCCCATCTGGGGGGTCCCTGTTTCCTCAGCCTAGAAAAGGACTGCATGGTCTATCAAGACCCAACTCCGCAGCTCTATGAGTCACCCCCTGGGAGCTAAGGCTGTTTAGCATTCAGGCCTGAACCGGAACGGGAGGCTGATTTGTCGTTGCTTTTTTCTTTGCTTCTGTCTGCAGAGAAAGAAATAGCTGTCTCATTCCCTGTTGCCAACGGAAAAAAATCAATAGGTGTTTAATCTGCAAAGGAGATGAATTTCTCATCTAACCCAAAGAGATGTGGGGCTGCTCTGGGCTGAGGATTGATTGAAGTGTCAGATGTCAGAGCCAGCAGGAGCAATAAACCATCCTGTCCCACTCACTAGCTCGAGCTTTACAGATGAGGAGTCTGAGGTTCAGAGACCTTTGGGGACTTGCACAAGGCCTCCCAACTGTCAGAGCCAGGGTAGAAATCCACGACCTTACTGCTACATCATACTGCACAGCTCTGGTCACTTGCTTTCCTCGGGGAGACCTGTTAGCCGAGCCTCCCGCTCCCGCTTCTTCCTCTTCCTCTCACATTGACCAGTCATAATTGGCAACATACCAATCCAGCCCTCAGAACCTAGAAGGCCAGGACCAAACTGAGTTTTCTGATCCCAGCAAGGTGGATTCCTTTTTTTAAAAAAATAAGGAAGCATTCTTGGCTGGTGTGGCTCAGTGAATTGAGTGCCGGCCTGTGAACCAAAGGGTGGCTGGTTCAATTCCCAGTCAGCGCACATGCCTGGGATGTGAGCCAAGTCCCAAGTTGGGCGCGTGTGAGAGGCAACCACACATTGATGCTTCTCTCTCTCTCTCTTTCTCCCTCCCTTCCCCTCTTCTGAAAATAAATAAATAAAATCTAAAAACAAAAAAACAAGAAGGAAAGGAAGCAGCTGGCTTTAACTTGGCCCCAGTCTAAAACTCTGAAGCATTCCTGTGATTCTACCACATAGAGGCTTTGACTTTGAAGGACCTGTAGCTGATTTCACAAAGCTTGAGAGCCTTAAAGAGCAGATTGATAAAGTATCAGGCCAGCAGTACAGGGTGTGGCAAAAGTAGGTTTACAGTTGTGAGTACTCAAAATACAGGGTTTATTCTTTTATTATTATTTATTAATTGTTGTACTATTTTCCATATGAACAACTGTAAATCTACTTCTGCCCCACCCTAAATACTGGCTGTTGGTCAGATTCTCTTATTTCCCAAATGCCCCAAATTCATGACACGGCATTAACTAGATTTGGTACCTGGAGAGTCTTGCAGCCATCTAAGAATAGAGTTCCTTATTTTACCAAATGCACCATATTCCCTGTACATGAGTCTTGGGCAATCTCCTCTACCTGAGCATCAAGCATTTACTGGAGTCCTATACAATCTCCTCAAATAATAGAGGCACTTATTGAGCAGGGGGAGAATCTCAGAAGCTTTCTTCCGGCCTCATCTTGCCCTGCTGCCTCTCTTCACCTTCGGTGCCAGGCTGCAGCCTCCTGTTGTCTCCTACCTCACCAAAACAGCTTTCAGCTACCCATACTTTCCTTTTAGTTTTCTGGTTACTCCCTGAAATCCAACTGTTCCTTTTGCCTCCATAGTTTCTCCAATGCTATTCTGAGATAGTCGAACAGCCAAACTGGTTCACCGCCTGCATGGGAACTGGAAGTTGATGATGATATATAACGAAAAGAAGGAGAGGTAGGGGCAGGACCAGGTGGAAAAGGAGAAGGAAAACAAAAAAGAAGATTAAGGGCTAAAATGCATCCCTTTTCTGCCCTACTGAACAAAATCCAAGATCCTTTTCCCACTACATTCAAAGCAGAGCCTACACTGTCATTACCTGGCACTGCTCATTCACTTAACAAACACTTCGAGCATGTCTCTGTGCTGGCACTTGGCACACACTGGCGGACAAGACAGACAAGGTTCATGCTCCGTGAAGCCTGCAGGCACCAGGCTGTAGTGGGAGCTCTGGGGAAAGGTTCCAGCACAGCAACAGTGTGAAATGTTCAGGTTAGACAGTGAAGGAACAGAAAGGAGGGTGGCATGGCCAGAGCAAAGTGCTCAGTGGTAGGATGGCAGGAGGTGAAGCTGGAGAGAGGCAGAACCAGATCTTGTAGAGCTTTGTACTCAATGTAAGGAGCTGGAATTTTATTTTAAGCACAATGAAAAACCATTGCAGGGTTTTAAGCAGGAGAGAGGTATGAGCTTTCTGATCTGCATTTGCAAACATCGCTCTGGTTGCTGTGTGGCATTATCTGGAGAGGAGTCTTCTTGGCATGAGGAGAAGAAATCCCTTCAGCTGTGTTAAGTACACGTCTCCATTCTGGACTTTAATCTGCCCCAGAAGTGGGGGGGGGGCACTGATACTGGTTATCCATCCAATCTAGCTTGGGGAGTAATTGATTTTTGACCTCCAGGTTTATAAATCAATGTCTTATGACTTCTTTAGAATGAATCAGTCCCTCAGAACCTCTGGGTAAGAGGATAAAATTGAGTTTCCAGACCTGCAAAGCTGTGAGCCAGATTATTCCATAGTCCTGCCCACCTGTGAAGTCCCAGGTCAGAGCCCTCTCAAACCCTTCTTAGCTGCAGCCATCCGCCTTAAATTATTCTCATATTTTCTGAGTGAATGAATGGGTGAATGAATGAACAAAAGTAAAACAAATAGATGGCTGATTGGTTGGCTAATTGGATGGAAGAATGAAATGAACCAGTGTGTGTGTGTGTGTTTGTGTGTAAGATCCCAGGGGTGAGGGTAGAGGAAGAAGACAGATTAAGAGCACACATAGAAAAGTTGATCTAGCCTCTTAAGCCACCCCCTACTTGTTATGGTACACCCCTCAGTCAGCTTTCCAGGCTCTTCGGCAACTTTCAGGACCTATGTAAATGGCCTGAAGCAAGTGGTCACAAATCTCCCCAAGTCCTTTGCTCCTGGAGGGCAAGTAAGTCACCTTCCCTTCAGACCCCACAATTGCATTTACCCCTCTCTGGGCTTTCAGACTTTCCACCTCCCCAAAGTTTCCCTCCAGTACTGGGTAGGGATAGGAGAACACAGGAAGAAAGAAGAGGGGTATGAAGTTGCTGAGACACCCAGTTATGGTTCCTCATGGAACCAGAGACAGAGGTGGAAGCCGAATCTCCCACCATCACCATTACTACAAGGCTGGTCTGATCCTCAAGAACCCACCCTACACTAAGGTGCCAGCAGCATGAGAGATAGTGTCAAATGCTCACCTGATCAAGTTGTCCCCCACTCACAACCTGCTCCTTGAGAAAGGCATCTAAAGCCAGTATGTAAATGCAGTCTTAGAAGTGAACACCTTCAAGCAGGAGCCACTTTCAGTACTTGGTCTGACTTCCTGTGTGAGATCAACCAATCACTTCACAGGGCTCAAACAAACTGTGCCTCCAGACAGAGAAAAAAACCTCGATATGAAATGATGTGCCAGCTTCAAGGGACCAAGAAATGGAGAAGAAATGCCACCATTTTGCTATGAGTCTGCTCGTCTTGGAAAACCTGGCTATTGTGATTCTGGTGGGAAGCCCCCTCTGCTCTGTTAGCCAAAGGCTGTGAGAGCCAGTCACAGAATTTGGGCCTGAAAGCATTTGCAAGGTTTGCTTTGCTTTTGTTCTAATGCAAGGTCTACAGCAAAAAAACAAAAACAAAAAAAAAACTTTCCACATGGTTTGAGTGTTGGAAGCTTTTTCCACTTACTTTTAATCCTTACACACTGCAGCATGTGGACAATCATCATCCTAGAGGCAGTTTCCAGAAACAGAACATCACTTGTTGACCACCAAGCCCCACCTTTGAACAAGGTGACCCTGCACCCCATCCCTGGACACCGTGAGAGCCATGCCCCTTAGTCCAGAAAACTCATCCTCACTCGAGAAGGGCCTGAGGCAAACACCTGTGGTGACTGTTGTCTGTGGTCACCCAGGCTCCCTGCCCTCAACTGTCTTCCCCAGAGCATTACTGCACTGAGACAGAGCACTATCCTCCCTTCCAACTAGTAGACAAAATCAAATTAATATAAACACTCTCATGGGTGCTGGTGAGAACACCAATTAGTATTCCTATCTCTCTCTAGGCAATTTGTAATAAGCAAATAAATATTTCCTTAAAATAAACATACTTTTTCTAGCAACCTAGGTTGCTTCCATATCTTGGCTATTGTAAATAAGGCTGCGATGAACTTTAGGGGTGCATATATTTTTTTGAATTAGTGTTTTTAGATTTTTTTTAATATAAATACCCAGAGATGAAATTGCTGGGTCTTATTATATATCTATTTTTAGTTTTTTAAGGAATCTCCATGCTGTTTTCCACAGTGGCTGCACCACTTTTCAGCCCCACCAACAGTGCACTAGGGTTTCCTTTTTTCTACATCCCCAACAACATGTTATTTGTTGACTTTTTGATAACAGCCATCCTGACAGGTGTGAGATGGTATCTCACTGTGGTTTTGATTTGCATTTCCCTGATGATTAGTAATGTTGAGAATCTTTTCATATGTCTGTTGGCCATCTGCATGTCTCCTTTGGAGAAAGGTCTTTTCATGTCCTCTGCCTATTTTCTCTTTAATCTTCACCCAAGTATGTGTTTAGAGAGGAAGGAAAAGAGAGAGGTGAAGGAGATCGATGTAAGAGAAATATTGATGTGAGAGAGAAACATGGATTGGTTACCTTCCATTCACATCTCGTCCAGGGATGGAACCCACAACCTAGTTATGTGCCCTGGCCAGGGATTGAACCTGTAACCTTTTGGTGTATGGGACAATGCTCCAACCAACTGAGCCATCCAGCCAGGGACTCTGCCCGTTATTTTTTTGTTATTGAGTTGTATGAGTTTGTTAGTGATAAATGAATGGATAAAGAAGATATGAGACACCTTCCTCCAAAGAAGCCCTTTTTTTCTTTTTTCTTTTTTCTTTCCCTAATATGGAACATTAAAAAATTAATCCCTGCCTTTTGTCATCTAGTAGTTATGGATTGAATGATGTCTTTTAACCCTTTTTGCCAAATCTGTTGCCCCCAGAACACAACAAAGACGCCAGCCTGTTAAACCGAACATGCCATTGTCCAGGGACAGCCAACTGACCTGGAGTCTGCACGATCCTTCCCCATGTGGGAAGGCCACCCTCCCCTCCACACCCCCACTCCTATTAGGGATTTCTGGACCCAAGGGTAGGTAGGACGACAACCATGTCCAGCTTGAAGCAGCTAGAGGAGCTTGAGACCTTCGCCCATCGTCCTTTATAAGATTACAAAGGGTCTTAGTATCTGAGAGGGAGGGATTGTTATTTTTTTTTATTGTTAAAATAATTAATTAATCAGATATTTACTAAAAAAAAGAGAGAAGAAGAATATATGAAAGGGTGAAGTGGGAAAGCTTGTATGTATGAACCATGGGCATGGACTTGGGGGGGGGATTGCTGGGGGAGGGAGATGCTGGGTGGAGGGGAGTAAAGGGGAGAAAATTGGAACTATTGTAACAATATAATCAATAAAATACATTAAAAAAAAAGAAGATGTGAGAGATAACTTCACTGTACTAGTCATTGGGAGTGTAGATGCCATTGAGTGAGCATGTGTACTGTGTGACCATTGCATTCAAAATGACTGAGTGAATAAAGCAACTAATCTGCATCAAATTTTGCATTAAACTTGAACATTCATCTGTGGAAACTATTCAGATGATTCAGAAGGCCACAGCTATGGGCAACTGGTGATTAGCAGCTTCATCAAGATAAGACACCCGCTCATGCATCACATTTTGTGCAGTTTTTTGGTGAAACATCAAACCACCCAGGTGACCCAGTCCCCCTACAGCCCAGATTTGGCACTCTTTGACTTCTGGCTTTTCCCAAAACTAAAATTGCTTTTGAAAGGGAAGAAATTTCAGACCATCAGTGAAAGTCAGGAAAATACAACAGGGCAGCTGATGGCGATTGGGAGAACTTCAAAGTAGGTTCCTACTTTGAAGGGGACTGAGGTGTCATTGTCCTATGTACAATGTTTCTTATGTTTTATCTTCTTCAATAAATGTCTCTATGTTTCATATTACATGACTGGCTACCTTCTGGACAGATTTCATAGGTAAGATAGTATATATAAATATGTATGTATATGATATTATGCAATAATAAAACAGAATGAATTCTTGCCTTTTGGGACAACATGGGTGGATCTAAAAGGATTATACTAAGTGAAATAAGTCAGGCAGAGAAAGACAAATACCACATGGTTTCACTTACATGTGGAATCTAAAAACAAAACAAAAGCCTTATAGAAACAGAGATCAGAGAGATGGTTATCAGAATGGAGGGGTGGAGGATAGGTGAAAAGGGGAAGGGAAATATAGTCAATAATATTGTAACAAGTTTGCCTTGTGACAGATGATTACTGTTGATAGAATTAGTGGAGTGATCACATTGTAAGGTATAAAAATATCGAATCACTGTATTATACACCTGAAACTAATATAACCAATATTAGTTTTATACCAACTATACTTGAATTGAACAATTTTTAAAACATACTTTTTGATTAAACATTTCTACTTTTAAGAATTTAATCCCAGAAAATAAGCAGAGATGTGGAAAAAGGAAAAAAAATGGAAAACAACTTGAGTGCCCACTAATAGGGGATTAAATACTATTAAACAGCTTCTTGTACTTCGAGTCAAATGTTACATACCCCTATCAGATATAAATTTTGAGTACCCATCCTGATAGATTAATATGTGTACATTTATTTATAATAAGATATATATGTATATATTGGAATACAGATGTCATGTGCATTAAAAACATACCATAAGAATATTTTAAGTAATATTTTAAATTTTTTGAATTTTATTTTATTCACTAACACTACAGAAATATTTAGGCATGGAGAGAGCAATGTGATTTTGAAAATGCTCAATTATTTCTTAAAATTTTAGCCTACACTTTGTTACAACAGTTGAAAAGTTCAATATATTTCTATACTTGCTTATAATAATTGCTGTAATTGAAGACTATCCTTTTATAAAGACAGGTGCAAACAGGAAAAAAGTATAATTGGACATACTTAATAAATCAAATTTTTCATGCTCATATATTAAGTATACAGAGATTTTTATTGAAATTAGGCTAAGTAAATTTCTACTTCTATGATGTCAATCACAGACCTGATATTTTTTAACAAATGTGTCCAAAACACAAATTTTTATTGAAAGATGTTTTAATAACTTTTAAAATTCTTGTTCTAATTTTAAATGAGCCAATATGAGAATTTTTCTGTATAATTGCACTTTTTCTCCAGCAATAAAATCACATAACATTGGAAGTCAAAATTTCTTTCAAAAAGCATTATTTTATTATTTCTTGATAACTTGAAGGGATGGATTCCATGTATTTATTTTGAAAGTTAGGTAGCATAATATGGAAAATCACAAAAATTGCAATTCATCTTTATATTAACTCTTTAAAGTAATTTTCTACATCATACACATCCAGCTTTTCTGTACAGAAAAGATTTTTTTGCTCATTCCCTGTGTTCTTAAAAAATATTATAAAGATTCTAGTATAGCTTTAAAGCTTTGTTTTATAAACTAAATCACATCACTAATACTTGCACTTTCTGTTTTAAATTCTTTGCTACAATAGTTTGTAGATAAACTTCAAGTGTGGTGTAAATTGTCAGCTGGTATTTGTTGAGTACTTATTACATGTCACGCACAGTTTTAGCACTTTACATATATTAACTCATTTAACTTTTGTAGCTGCCCCTCATGTAGCTACAATTACTATTTCCATTTTACAGGTGAGGAAATTGAGGCACCTAGACTTTGTTAGATAACTTGCCCAAGGTCACAGAGCTAACAAGCAGCAGGACTAAAATTTGAACTGTGACAGTCTGGGTCCAAGGACAGTGTAATTCCCCCCACTCTCCCCGCTAGACCATTATCTATGTGTCTCTATTTATTGATGCTCGAGGAGCTTGTTGTAGCAGAAGCAGGCATCATGTAGCATTGAGAATATATATTCTGCCATTATCCTTCCTGTAGAGGCTTAGAAAAAAATAATTCATGTGTTTGGTTTTTGAAACAAAATTTAGCAAATGCCATAACTGAGTCAGGTTGGAAACATATGTACTTTCATCCACTGTATGACAAAATGCCCACACTGCATTTTGTATTCTAATACTTGTTTCTTCAAATATTTGGCAATTGCTTTCTATGCATCTTCCAATAGAATTTTCTGACACAGACTACATTTAAGTCTATCCTCACATTTCTTCTGTGTCTTCTCTTGACTGGTTTTACCATGGTGTAGGGTTTTCATGCTCCTAAACATGTATTATTAGTAGTTCGGTTAAAAAAAAAAAATCTCTAAGTACTGAAATATTACATGACTTTAAGCATTGGTGGAAAATATTGAAATTCATCTTTGTATTCTTTTTATATTTTACATTTTTTAATGTCTTGCCTATGGTGATATCTCGTTAGCTCTTAAGGTAGAATATACACTTTTTGGTAAGGTCATCATGAATGAAATGGCTAATATATCCATTATTCTCTCAAAGTGTTAATCTTCTCAAGATATTAATCCATTTTTGGCTGACTTCTTTTCAGATCTGATTACATTGTTGTTTTAGCATCTAATAAGAATTATGATAAACTCGTACTACAAGCTGAGGAAGAATCCACTCTGCCATTTTCTTGTTCTCTGTTCATGTTCTGCATTTTCTGTGCAGGTTGCTTTTTAAGCCACCTGTCCATTTTGTGAGGCTTATTGGTTAAAAGAATACAATCTGGAAATAGCTTTAACCAAAACTCATAAACTGCAATCAGCTGCAATTTGTTAAAAGCACACAAAGTGTGGGGTGCCACTGCCCCCTCCATGTGTCCCCGAGACCCTCAGGCACTGTCCAGCTCCCATACCAGGGACTGCACCAGGGCGAGCCCACATATTAGAGTATCAAGAAAGCTTGATTTCTTTCTTAACTTTGGACAATAAGAAATGTGAAAGGAAGTTGCAATATTTTCTTCCTTAGCCCCAGTGGATTGTCTTGCAGGCACCTCACTTTGGGGACCACAAGGGAATACTTTGCAGTCATTAAAATATTACATTATAACCTGGCTGCTGTGGCTCAGCAGATTGAGCGTCGGCCTGTGAACCAAGTGTCACTGGTTCGATTCCCAGTCAGGGCACATGACTAGGTTGCATGTCAGGTCCCCGGTTGGGAGCACATGAGAGGCAACCACACAGTGATGTTTCTCTTTCTCCTTTCCCCTCTCTCTAAAAATAAATAAATAAATAAAATCATTTAAAAAATATTATATTGTAGAAGACCACATATAAGAATACAAGAAAGCAGTCACAATACACCAAATGGTGAAAATCAGGTTCAAAACCAGGATACACAGGATAATTTTTATTTTATATATAAACATATCACTTGTAAATTCCATTCATTCACATACATGCCAGGTGTCAAATCAAAATGTTTGTCATGCCATCATCACTGTGAGTCTGCACCCTTTGGGGCTAAGTGGGTGTGGGGTGCATACATCATCTAGAAAAGGGTGGGAGAACACAGCTGGCCCTCAGCATTGACACAGCAGCAGAGCTGAGCTTATGCCATTGAGGAGTGGGTGGGGGATGAGGGGCTGGAGTCAGGACTCAGCTTCACGTGAGCAGCCCAGGTGAGCCTTGAGCTGCCTGAGAACAGGGCAGGCACCTGGTGCCTGGAGGGAGGGGGAGAGAAAGTCAGATCCAGCAGGCATGTTTCCCAGCTTCCAGCTGCGTCCTGGGGCAGACTCTCTGTCAGCCTGGTCTTAAGCAATGACCTGTGTTATTTTAACATGGTTCTTCTGAGAGAACTTCACAAGGCTTCACGCCCTGGCTCGCTTACATGCTAGACACCATGGTTTGGGTCCTCACATCAGGGGGAGAAAGCTGCTCTTTACCTGCTATGTGGAAATGAAGCATCTAGTGCCTGGGAAACATGAAGCCATTGGCCCAAAGCTGTGGGTCCTAAACTCCTTTTTCCCTCGTGTTCTGCTCAGCCTTCCAGTCCCTGTGGCCCTCATCTCCACACCTCTCTCTACTGGGGCAGGGGCTTCCTTGGCCTCTTGCCAATGCAGACTCCATACAGAAGCTCAGTGCTTCTGGCCTCTCTCTCTTGACATCTATTTTTAGCAGCCCTTCTAGTCCTGCAGGTGCCCAGGGCTTATCCTGAGGTGACTCAGGACTGACTGCCAGCCCTTGGTCCTGGCTAGTCACTCAGAGCCCCACGTTTCACTTTTCCTGCGATCGCCACAGTGGTGGTCTGGCCTCCCAGTCAGACACCCAGTGCCAAGGAGGAGAACAAGGAACCCCAGAAGAGTTAGGGAATGAGCCAGAAGCCTGAGTTGCCTATTATCACCCCACCTGGGGGCTTCCTTGACACCTACTTCTAAGAGGTGAGGCTTTCACTGGCCCTGAAGCATATGTGCTGGTAGGTGTCCCCTCTCCTCAGGGTTAAAGCCTTGGCCCAAGGAGAAAACAAAATAATATTTATTACAGCTGCTGTGTATTAAACCCCAGTAAAATAATCAACTTTATACATGAATTCTTTCTCTTAGTCTTATTAACAGCCACTAGAGGATATATTCTTTCATATTCATTTTTATAGATGAGGAAACTGAGGCTCAGAGAGGTTAAAGAATTGGCCCAAGGTTTCATAGCCAGGAAGTGGAAAAGCTAGGACCTGGAGACTGTCTGGGAATCCTGTGCTCCTTTCTCCAGATAGCACTGCTCAAGTTTGACCAGCTCACAGGTAATTTTAGGGCCCTGTCATAAACTCTGGTCCCAAGGTCCACTCTGCTGGCCACTGAGGAAAGAGGCAGATGGTGTGGGACTTACTGGCCAGGGTCTGACTCTCAGAGACACTGCGCATCCACTCAGCAGTAATTCACTCCACAGCCCAGGCATGGCTTCCAGCACAGATGTCCCTGGACCAGGCCTAATCAGATACTATAAGATCTTCCCTGACATTTGGTAGGGGACTGGTAGATGGTGCTGGGATTTGAAAGTAGAGGGAAAGCCTTGATGGAAGGAAAGGGGAAGCTAAGAACTGAATAGAAGCATTTCTGAACACCCAATTCAATGGTCCCTTGGAGCTGACACAACAGCTTCCTAAGAAAGACCCAGAGCCCAGCCTACTGAGGCCCACACTTTGGGTGCATGAGAGGAGGTGAGTGTGTGTGTATGCGGGGGTGGGGTGGGGGGAGTGCATGTGCAATGCATATGAGTATTCATGTGTGGGTGAGTGTGCGTGCAGGTGTGTTTTAAGGGAAACACAGATTCTCACCAGTGAGGTAGAGTTTGCATTCAGAGACACCAAAAGCCTAACTAACACCTGCTCTGTGCACTGGCCAGCTCCAGGGTCTTTTTCTAAAGTAGCCTCTTTTATGGACGAGAAGACAAGTCCCACACAGTTTAAGAGACCACCAGGAGAGCTGGTTATGATTTTTAAGAGCTAATGCTGCCACCCACGACTCACTGTTTATGAATGACCTTTGCTCACCATCACTATGTAAACTGTGCAAGACATTGAATCCATGTGGGCCACTGGAGCCCTTGGTGGGCAGGGTCAGGCAGCACTAATCCAGGTGTGGGAGGAGGAAGAGCCCCACTGCGCTGGAGGAGATGAGAGCTGGGAAGGCAGCTGTGCCTGCACGCAACTGTGGGGCTTCTATTGAAGGGACAGAGCCCATTAAGTTCCGCAGCCAGGCATACACTGAGGAGCCGCCCCGTAAATCAGCCACAGGCTCACATGTTCCGGAAGGCTTCTGCAAGCCTGGGCAAAGAGGAAGAAAACAAAGGAAGAAGGGGGTGGGTGGGAACTAAGGCCCTAAGCTGCAGAGGTTGGAGCCCACAGACTCCAGCTCCAGAGTGCTGGGGGATCCAGGGCGGCAGAACCCTAGGGCTGCTGACTTGGGCCCAAGGTGGCCCAACCTGCGGCAGGCCATCCTGCAGCCCAGAGGGGAGACAAAGGTGAGTGTGTTTCTGTTCCTGAACCAGTCTCAGCTAAAGAGCACTTCTGGTCAAGATCCACAAGGAGCTTATCTGCAAAATGAGGCCCACCCTTCAAACTCCTCTCAACTTCCGTAATGGTTCAGAGCATGGAGGTAGGTTCCCTCTGACTGGTGGAAGGAACAGGTCCCTCCTCCTGGGGCACCAAGAAACCTCAGCTGGGGTGGAGCCCACCTCCTTCAGAGTCACAGACACTTCCAAGGTTCATGAGGAAGCTGAAAGCAGGATCTGAGACTCCTGGTGGCTGGCCCAGTACCTAGTGCAACACAATGACAAGCTCAAGGCTCTACTTTGCGGCTGCAAAATTTCTGAGATGCACTCGCTGTCTGAAATAAAGCCTAACGCTGAGATAAAGCCTAACAGGCTTATAGCCTAAAAGAGCAACTGTTTGGTTAAAAAAGAAAATATGCCGCCAGCTCCAGCTCTTTATTTTGCTTTGGCCTCCCCACCCCCATCACCCACTGCAGACAAAAGCAGGAATTAATCACTATTATTCACGGGTCCCGCAGTCATCATCTGCAGATGCTCATTCCTCGGGGAGGAGGTGAGCAGCTTCAGGGTGTATGGACTTCCAACACTACGGAAACAAAGAGAGGAGAATAAAGGCAGAGGAAGGAGACAGTAACGGGAAAGCAGGGAGCAAGACTCCAGTTCTGTGGCTCATACTATCTCTTCAACAGCCCATGGTCTGCCTTGTCTATCTATTTTATTTGCAATGTTGCAAAAGTTTACAAAAATCACAAACATTGGGGAACAGTCGGCTTCCTTAAGGTAAAACTATTTAGTATTTAGAAAAGCATAATCTCTTTTGGGAATAAACAAAGATCTTTTCAAAACTAATGGGAAAGTTGTGTAACAATGTTAATGAAATGATGTCACTGAAATGCACTTAATGATGGTTAAAATGATAAATTTTTTATTTATATTATGTATATTTTACCACATTTTTAAATCCTCACCCGAGAGAGAGAAACATTGACAGGAGAGAGAAGCATCGATTGGTTGCCTTCCATACACTCGGGACCAGGGATTGTATGCTCCAGGACGGGAACCCAACTCAAAACCCAGGTATATGCCCTGACCGGAAATCAAACACGCAATCCTTTGGTTAAGGGATAATTCTCCAACCAACTGAGCCACAGCAGCAAGAGCTTACCACAACTTTATTCCCTAGTGGGAATAAAGAGAAAAGTATTCTGTTGTTTCCAGATCTAACCTCTGGAAAGATCAGATAAATCTTCTGATGCTTATCGGAGCATAGAAAGCCCTGAGCTCCCAGCCCTGGTTCCCAGCCCCGGCCAGTGAATAGTGCCCAGCAAGGGCACACCTTGATTTTGGGCACAATGCTCCATCCTCTGCCCTCACCCTTAGGAGCAGATAGATTTAATGCTCTGGTGTCCACAGGACTAGAGTGTGGGTATGGCTGAGCTCAGAGCATTCAGTCCAGTCTGCTTCTGCACTGTCTAGGAGTGAGACAGGCCAGTACGCCAGGACAAGTGGAACAAAGAAACAGAGGCAGAGAGCTAAATGAACTGGCCAAGCAATTTACCGCCAGATATGGAAGGTCACCTCCCTAGAGATAACATCTAGGTCCCAGCTGTATTTCAGCTCCAGGCTCAGAAAGGCAGCAAAACCAAGTAGGCAACACCAGGACCAATTGTAATGACTAAAGACCCCCTGCTCTGTCAAAGACCAATCAGTGGGAACCAAGACCCTAAAAGAGCATGCCTGGAGAATTGATGAATTGTCTACTGAGAGCCTCCACTGAGACCTCCCCTAAAATTCCTGCCGGCAAGAAATAAAAGCCTCAGGAAAAAAGATACAGCACACACTTGTTCTCTCTCTGGGGAACAATCCAGACATTCCCTTCCCCCATTTCCTTCTCCATAGGCACACATGTCCCCACAAGACTTGCAACCAGAGGAGCAATGGACACTGGTAGCTTGTCCCTGACTAACCTCCTGAACCTGTATCCAAGGGCCCCTTTATTCTGACTTCTCAAGGAGCTAAGGCAGCCCAGCCAAGACTCATTTCTTTCCCATAGTATTTCCAGAGAACCAAGGCAGTCCCTCTTAGGCTCCCCTGTTGCCTACAAGGCCCTTCCTTGTTTCACTGTCCCCAGCTTTAATAAAAGTACCCTCATAGTCACCTGGACATGTACTGTGAAATCTTTCCTACACAAAGTCAAGAATCTATACACTACTGACTGGCCCTAGGCTGACTGCTCAGGGCCAGGTTCTTTGTCTGGTAACATGAGGAGGGGGAACTGATTCTCAAGGACTGTGTCCCAAGCCCTGCAGGGCAGCCTATAAACACACTCTTCACTAGGAGTGCCAGACTAGACACACACCTTCCCTACTGGAACCCCTGAGAGATACATGTAGGTATGATAATATCTGTGCAGCCACAGGGCCAGGGGAGGGATCACCAGAACATAGCGGTGGGACACTATCTCAGAGGATGAAGTGTGAGGACCTCTGCTGGTAGCAGCCCAGGGGCATAAAGCTCATGTCATTAAAAAGTGACTTCAAAAAATACATGATTAGAAATTCCAGCCAGGATGGAGGCTGAATCTCCCTCCACAACTAAGAGGGAATACAACTACCTCAAACTAGAAACAACCAGAAGTTCCAGAAAATCAAACTGCATGGAAGTCCAGCAAACAAAGACATAAAAAGGAAATACTCATCCAGACAGGTACGAGGGGTGAAATCGGGGCACAGAGGATGTGGTGTGGTGGTGGCAGCAGCTGTGGCAGTGGCAGGCCAGCAGAAAGCACAGTCACACATTTTATAAAGTCAGGAGGGACACCAGGGAACATTCCAGCTCCTCACCGGACCTCACAGCTTGCAGTCCCATCACCAGGGAAAGTCAAGCCTTACTCCTTCTGACTGTGCAGACCAGTGGGGGTTGGGGTGGAGGCAGAAACTGCAAGACTCAGCAGAGTCCGATTGTTTGAAGGGCGCCCATGGTCCTGGAATGTCCGCAGACCCACCCACTCTGGGAACAATGGCCAGGGCAGCAGCTAGAAGGGCACCAGTCCGGTGTGGAGGTGGGAGAGGTGCCTGGAAAAGGGGCGAGTGATGAGCAGGCAGCATTGTTCCCTCTCAGACCCCTACCCCACATACAGCACCACAATGTGGTGAAACAGGTCGCCCTGTACTGATGAATCCCTAAGGCTCCACCCCTTACAACATAACAGGAGCGACAGCTCTACTTGGGACACAGAGGCAAACAAACACAGGAGCCTGTCAGAATGAGAAGACAGAGAAGTATGGCCCAAAAGGGGGAACGGATCAAGGTTCCAGTGGGAGAACTAAGCGATGAGGAGATAGCCAACCTAACAGATGAGGGGATAGACAACCTAACAGACACAGAATTCAAAACACTGGTGATAGAGATGCCCACAGGCTTGACAGATATGCCTGAGTACAGCAAACGCATAAGAGAAGTGAAGGCTATGCTAAGTGAAATGAAGGAAAATCCACACAAACCAATGGTGAAGAGGAGGAAACCAGGGTTCAAATCAATGATTTGGAACATAAGGAAGAAAAAAACAGTCAACCAGTGCAGAATGAGGAAGCAAAAATTGAAAAAAATTAGGAAAACTTCCAAAATTTTGTGAAGGAGATGGACATAAAGGTCTGGGAAGCATGGAGGGTCCTGGGTGAGCTGGACCCAGAGGGGACCACACCAGGATGCATCATGACTGATGCCAAAGGTGAAAGATAAAGACAGAATCGTGGGGGCAGCAAGACAGAGGCAGAGAGTTACCTACAGGGGGCTGCCTATAAGACTATCAGCTGATTTCTCAGAGGACACTTTGCAGGCAGGAAGGGACTGGCAAGAAGTATTCAATGTGATGAAAAGCAACCTGCAACCAGGACTACTCTATCCAGCAAAGCTATCCTTTGGAATGGAAGAACAGATGAAGTGCTTCCCAGACAAGGCAAAGCTAAAGGAGTTCATCATCACCAAGCCATTATTATATGAAATGTCAAAGGAACTTACTTAAGAAAAAGAAAATCAAAACTATGAACACTAAAATGACAACAAACTCACAACTATCAATAACTGAATCTAAAAAGTAAAAACAAAATCCAACTAAGCAAACCAGAATAGGAACAGAATCGTAGGTATGGGTTATCAGCTGGGAGGGTGGAGGGGTAGACATGGGGAAATGGTGCAGGGATTAAGAAGCATAATTGATTGGTACAAAGTAGACAGGGTGAAGTTAAGAATAATATAGGAAAGGGTGAAGCCAAGGAACCTATATGCATGACCCATGGACATGAACTAAAGGGGTGGGATTTCTGGAGGGAAGGGGGGTACTGGGCAGAGAGGAGCAAAGGGGAAAAAAATTGGAACTACTGTAACAACATAATCAATAAAATATACTAAAAACCAAAAAAACACATGATTAGTTCCCCCAAAAGTAAAACACAGATTTACTATATGACCTAGCAATTCTACTAGTTATATATCCAAAAGAACAGAAAGCAGGGATTCAGATACCTGTACACCAATGTTCATAGCAGCATTGTTCCCAACAGCATGAAGGTGGAAATCACCTAAGTGTCCACCCATGGATGAATGGATAACAAAATGTGAATGATGTAAATGTAGACATAGATATATAATGGAATTATTATTCAAGCAAAATGGATTGAAATCCTGACACTTGCTATAACATGGATGAGTCTTAAAAATATTATATACTAAGTGAAATAAGCCAGACACATCCTGGATGATTCTATTTTCACGAGGAACCTAGAGTATTGTGAAATTCATGGAGACAGAAAGTGGACTAGAGGTAACCTAGGGTTGGGGGAAAGGGGAGAATGGGGAGTTATTATTTAAATGAGGACAAAATTTCTATTTGGATGATAAAAAAGTTCTAGAGCTGGTCTAGTGTTGGTTGCACAACATTGTGAATGCAGTTGATGACACTGAATTGTACACATAAAAGGGTTAAAGTGGTAAATTTTATGTTAGGTATATTTTACCACCACAAAACTTTTCTGATTCAGTTACTTCACTCCTCAGAGGAAAATCCCCATGCCACACCCAGATGATCTAAGGTTCCCACAGGCTGAGAGAGAAGACATATGCACTAGAGTTAAGTGGACTTTTGATCCTGCAGTGGCACACAAGATTTAGACCAAGTTGACCCCTAAAAAAAAAAAAAAAAATACATACAAACTTCTTGAAAACATCAATAAGCAGACCAGATAGTAACTACCAGGTTGGAATCTAAAGGGAAATGGGAACCCAGAGAGGTGGCAGAACATCAAAGCATTTAAGTTGCTTTCATTCTGAGGGCTGTTGCTAAAATGGGCAAACTAAATGGGTTTATTTTTAACAGGTTCTGGGGCAAAGAAACAGAAACCTAGGCCTGGGATCCCACCAAAATAGGGAAACTAGCAAGACACCTTTCCCCAGGGATGCCTACGTTGGGCATACACCCCACACGTTCTCTTTCCCACATGCCCCAGGGCTCCCAAGGAAGGTTGGCGAGGCTGCTAGCATGACAAGGAAGGCAAAGGAGAAAAAGGAAAGGGAACAGCACATGCCTGAGCATGGGCTCCAGAGTGGATTTGCAACCTAAATACACAGGGAAACTCAAACGAAGGATTTGGTGCAAGGTGGTTCCAGACGGGCCCAACCTACTCGGTGCATCCAGGGTCAATATATGTTAGGAGTCACCACCACCACCACCACCACCACCACTACGACCACCTAACTTCCCATCACCACCTCACCCTCCTTTCTGCCTTTCCTGTCCTCTGCCCACCCTGGTTTCCTCCAGGTTCCTGAAAGCCCCCATGATCACCTGCCGTTGGCCTTTCCCTCAGGCTCTGGATTCTCCCAGTGACAGCTGACTCCTCTTCATCCTTCAGACCTGACTCCAGCTTCGTTTCCTAAGGAAGTTTGCTCTGACCCAGGATGAAACCCAATCCCTTTGTAAATATACTTTTTCAGACCTTTAGTCCTTACTTTCAGAGCACTTAACCCAGTTTTGAATTACACATTTATTAATGGGATTATTTGATTAACATCCCTCCCTAGACTATACACACCATGATAGCAGGAAATATGTCTGGTAATATTCATCACAAAGTCCACTGTCTACCACCACTTCCCTTGCACCCTTTATCAAGCACTGATCTTTTTTGAAACTTAGTTTCTCCTCTTGTATAATGGAATAATAAGATCTACCTACCTATCTTCCAGGGCTCCTGTAAGGACCAAGTAAGAGCCAATATATTAAACGATGTAAAAAGGTTTTTGAGGATTGTGCCTGGAGTAATATCAAATTTTGCTATAAAGCTAACACTGGGTTCCTATTATAAACCAGGCACTATACAAAGTGCTTCAAAACATTATCTCATTTAACTCTTATTTTAAAAACTGTGAAGAAGGTATTATTGTCTGAATTCTACAGATAAAGAAGCCAAAGTCCTAAAAAGTTCAAGAAATTTGCTTTGACTCCAGTCGAGAAGTTGGGGACCTGAACTCAGGCCTCGCTGGTCCCAGCACGCTCTTCACCCCTTGTCTCAGTCTCACCCCAGAGCCCCACATCCCCCAGAGCTGCTCTGAGGCAGCAACAGCCACTGGGGGCTGTGTGTGTGGTTGGCTAGGAATAAGGGGAGGGAAGGTCAGAAGTCTTTTCATGTTCTTCCTAATTCACTGAAATAAATTTAGAGTCACCCAAGCAGAGCATGGCCTAGTATAAAGGCAGTTCGGCAAGAATCTGGATCTGCTGGGGACACCCAGTCCCACAAAGCATTAGCACCTGCCCCCTCACAGAGGTCCTCCCATGACTTCTGTGATGGAGCCACCTGCCCCGTCTTGCCCAAGATCTGCTTCAGTTCATGATGGCTTTCCTATTGCCCTCCATGTGCAGGCAGTCCTTGAGTGTCCGAAAGATGATTGAAGGAGAGGCTGACACTAGAGGAACTTCTTTTTCAGTTAACAAAAGGTAAACAAATAAAACAAAATAAAAAAATCTTTCAGCTTTAAATTTTTGCAACTGTCTCCAGATCCAGAGTAATGTTTCCTAAGTTCTTGAAGAGAACTGTACTTCAGTCTGCTCTGGAACCAGTGTTTCCATTCTGTTCCTTGCAAGGCCTTCCTGTATTTACAGCTAAGTTGTTTTCAACTCCAGTCACCCATGGAGCAGCCTCCATATTCAGTGCCCAGCCTAGAGGTGTATACCCTTCAAATCCCTCTGGTCAAAAGATGAAGAGCAACACAGCTATTTTATTTTAAATTTACACATACTAAGTTTACTTTCTATAAAGAGGCATTTCCAAGGAAGTTAAAACACCACAGACACACACACATGCATGTATGTACACACATGCACAGACACACAACCATCCCAGCCATATTTTCACTAAAGATAATGAACAGAGCAGACAAATCCATCTGACAGGTAATTTACCATTAATAGTTTCACTTCATCAGTCTAGTCACAATGCATTGTGAACCAAGAAAATTAAACAAGTCAAGAGGATGATAGTATCAGTGCTTAATGTTTATTTTCCATTACCTGTCAGCACAATTATTCTCAATAAAATATAAGCATTTTCTAAGAGAAAAATTTGAAGCAGTTCAGCTAATAAAAGAGTATTATTAAAGTTTCAAGCAAATTCAGCTACTTGGAGAAAGAAATCAAGTGCCTGTTATTGATAACTAGTGTGACAACTCAAAAACCAAGTCGATATATCACTTTGTTTACATGAAATGAAGGGAAACAGGGAATTCTCTAGACAAATCAACTCTACATTCACTAAATGAAAGATGTTTTTCTCCTTCCATTTGAATGTCTATATAAAATGTAGTCATTTATAAAATGAGTTGACAGTCTGTGTCCATTACTCCAACCCAGAACAACATAGGACAAGCTTTGAAAATTGTGTCATATGAAGTAGACCAATAATGTCTCACATAGTCTGGTGCACTAAGGCCAGTATAAGCTCATCCAAAAATAACTGAAACAAGAGTCTTAACACACCCCACTGCCTATCAGAATTTTCAGAAATTGAGTTTTCAAAAGCAGGTAAGTTGTTGGAGGTTAGCCTCAGACACAAATATATCTGTCGTATGGGGAGATTTTCTTCCCACTGATCTGGTTTGAAAGAACAGTGGAATACAACTTGGAAAAAAAACTTAGATTCTTTACACTTCAAATGTAATTTAAAGGTTCCTAATGTCACCATTGTGTCTCTTTTAACCAGTCATCAAACAGAGCAGCTAAGAATCCAAGAACAGCTTCAGTTTCAAAAGATTTTCTTCTTGGAAGAGAAAAGATAACAATAACACCGATGCCTAAAGGGCGTAAAATGCAGCTTCTGAAGATTATAAGCTCAATTTTAGCTCCTTCTACAACACAGAAGAATAAATTGAGGGCTCATATAAGAGAAGGAGGAATAGTCATAATAAGCTGTATGGAGGGCTACAGTCTATAGGAAGCAAAGCACTTAAAATTGGAAGGATTGAAAGAAGGTGGAACATGTTTCTCATTCAACTCTCACCAACTAGTTTAGCATCCATTAAGTGATTCTTGCCTGAATCACATTACTTTCATGAAGTTGCTAGTCTTTCTTCCTTCATTTGATTTTTAACTGTACTGTCGGTTTTTTATTTCTCAATTTCTTAGAGGTCTTTAAACATTAGGGAAATTAGCCCTTTTTCTATATCAGAGTCTCTTTTTTCTTTCTTTTGTGTCAGTCTTGATAAGTTTTTTTCCCCTGGGTTTTGTCCATTTTATCTAAATTTTCAAATTTATTGGCATAGTTCCATAAGAATTCTCTTATAACCTTTTAGGTATCTCTAAAATTTGTGATGATGTCCTCCTCTTATGGGTTATTTGTGTTCTCTCTTTCTCTAAAGATTTATTATTGGCTTTAATAATTTTTTCAAAGAACTATCTTTTGGCTTTAGCAATCCCTCTTATATTACATTTACCTTCTATTTATTTTTTCTTTTTTTAAGTATATTTTATTGATTATGTTGTTAGAGTAGTTCCCATTTCTTCCCCTTTGCTCCTCTCCACCCAGTACCCCCTTTCCCTCCAGCAATCCCACCTCCCTTAGTTCATATCCATGGGTCATGCATATAAGTTCCTTGGCTTCACCCTTTCCTATATTATTCTTAACTTCTCCCTGTCTATTTTGTACCAATCAATTGTGTTTCTTAATCCCTGCACCATATCCGCATTTCTCCTCCTCCCCACTCCCAGCTTATAACCCTCCAAATGATCCCTATGCCTATAATTCTGTTCCTATTCTGATTTGCTTAGTTGGATTTTTTTTCTTTTTTTTTTTTTTTTAGATTCAGTTGTTGATAGTTGTGAGTTTGTTGTCATTTTAGTGTTCATAGTTTTGATCTTCTTTTTCTTAAGTAAGTCCCTTTGACATTTCATATAATAATGGCTTGGTGATGATGAACTCCTTTAGCTTTGCCTTGTCTGGGAAGCACTTCATCTGTTCTTTCATTCCAAAGGATAGCTTTGCTGGATAGAGTAGTCCTGGTTGCAGGTTACCTTTCATCACATTGAATACTTCTTGCCAGTCCCTTCCTGCCTGCAAAGTGTCCTCTGAGAAATCAGCTGATAGTCCTATAGGCTCTCCCCTGTAGGCAACTCTCCACCTCTCTCCTCCTGCCCCCAAGATTTTGTCTTCATCTTTCACCTTTGGCATCTCAATCATGTGTCCTGGTGTGGTCCCCTCTGGGTCCAGCTCGCTTGGGACCCTCCATGCTTCCTGGACCTGTATGTCCATCTCCTTCACCAAATTTTGGAAGTTTTCCTAATTTTTTTCAATTTTTGCTTCCTCATTCTGCACTGGTTGACTGTTTTTTTCTTCCTTATGTTCCAAGTCATTGATTTGAACCCCAGTTTCCTCCCCTTCACCATTGGTTTTGTGTGGATTTTTCATTTCACTTAGCATAGCCTTCACTTCTTCCCTTATGCATTTGCCGTACTCAAGCATATCTGTCAAGCCTGTGAGCATCTCTATCACCAGTGTTTTGAATTCTGCATGTGTTAGGTTGTCTATCTCCTCATCGCTTAGTTCTCCCACTGGAACCTTGATCCATCCCCCCTTTTGGGCCATATTTCTCTGTCTCCTCATTCTGACAGGCTCCTGTGTTTGTTTGCCTCTGTGTCCCAAGTAGAGCTATTGCTCCTGTTATGTTGTAAGGAGTGGAGCCTTAGGGATTCATCAGTACAGGGCGACCTGTTTCACCACGTTGTGGCGTTCTATGTGGGGGAGGGGTCTGAGAGGGAACAATGCTGCCTGCCCATCACTCGCCCCTTTTCCAGGCACCTCTCCCACCTCCACACTGGACCAGTGCCCTTCTAGCTGCTGCCCTGGCCATTGTTCCCAGAGTGGGTGGGTCTGCGGATGTTCCAGGACCATGGGCGCCCTTCAAACAATCGGACTCTGCTGAGTCCAGCAGTCCTGCCTTCACCCCAACCCCCACAGGTCTGCACAGTCAGAAGCAATGAGGCTTGACTTTCCCTGGTGCTGGGACTGCGACCTGTGAGGTCCAATGAGGAGCTGGGAATGCTCCCTGGTGTCCCTCCTGACTTTTTAAAATGTGTGGCTGCACTTTCCACCAGCCTGCCGCTGCCACCGCTGCTTTTGCCACCACACTGCGTCCTTTCCGCCCTGGCTCCGCCCCTCGTGCCTGTCTGGATGAGTATTTCCTTTTTATATCTTTGTTTGCTGGACTTCCATGTAGTTTGATTTTCTGGAACTTCTGGATGTTTCTAGTTTTGAGGTAGTTGTATTTCTTCTTAGTTGTGAAAAGAGATGCATCGTGTCTGTCTACACTTCCATCTCGGCCAGAAGTCTATTTTTTTCTTTTAACGTCATTATTTTCTTTTTTTTACTTCTTCGGGTTTAATTTGTTCTTCCTTATGAATTTACACGAGGTGACCTGTCAGATTTTTTATATCACTCAATTAAAGTACTTTTAAATTTTCATTTGATTTCTTCTTGGACCTATTGAGACAGCATAGGGATATGAACCCAGGAACAGAAAATACCAGGTGGCCAAGAAGCCAAGTTAAGACCCGATGGTCGGGAGGAACTCAAGCAAAAATTCTACCACTCCTCCACTTCCTACTCAAAAACGCAGAGGTAGCTGATTTTCTCTGCCTTGTCTACTTAAACTACTGACCCACATGTGCAGTTGATCAAGGTCTGACCACTAGCTGACCTTCCTAGTGTGGCAGTAGTAAGCAATCTGCCATCTTGCCCTTGCAGCACAGGGGCAAACATAGTTACTAGGAAACACAACTGGAAAAGTCACCCGACCCTAAAGTAAAAAATTTTGAAAGCCCGCCTTTTTGCACAACCTTGCTATATCCCCAGCTTATAAAAGCAGCCAAGCAGAGCCAGCTCCTCTATGCTGCCTCCCTTGTGCTTGAGCATAAGCTCAATAAAATCTGTCCAGAAATTTTTCTGGGGTTTTCTCTCAATTTCTATCTTGGGAAACCCAAGAACCCCAACCTGGTGACAGTATGCATTATTTAAAAGTGTTTTGCTTAATTAGCAAGTGTACATGACTTTCATAGTTACCTTTTTTATACTTATTTCTTGCTTAACTCCACTACTCTTTATAATTTGAATCCACTGAAAAATTTTGAAACTTTAGTGCCTAACCTTTGATCAATTTTGGTAAATGTTTCACGTGCACTTTAAATTAATATGCATTCTAATGTTGTTGGATGCAGTGTTTAAATTGTTATCTCCTTGACAATATTTTGTAAGGATGTTCTACCAATTATATTGAGAGGTGTGTTGAAATTTCCCACCATGATTGTGGATGTGTCTGTTTCTTCTTTCAGCTCTATCAGTTTTAGCTCTCCTTATTTGAGACTATGTAAAAAGGTGCATTCAATGTAGATATTTTTGTGTCTGGCCCTTTTATCAACATGCAATGTCCCTCTGTATCTCTCATAATGCTCTTTTGCCTTAAAGTCTAATTTGTAACTTCAACAGCTTTCTTTTATTAATGTTTTCATAATGTATCTTCTCCATTCTTTTACTTTAAACTTCTCTGTATGTTTACATTTAGGGCAATATATAAATAAGTTTTGGCTTTGTTTTGTCCCATTCAATAAACTTTTAAGTAAAGCACTTAGTCTGCTTACATTACATGTATTATTTTTATGTTTGGATCTTACTATTTGTTTTGTTTTGTATTTTCCGACTGATTCTACATTATTGTTTTTCCTCCCTCCTCATTTTTGCCTTCTTTTGAATATAGTGGTGTTCAATACTTCATGTCCCTTACTATTTTTTTATAACTATGATAGATTACAACATGCCTCCTGATTTATTAAATCTAATATAAATTAGTACTTTCACGAGTCCCTAAACGGTGTCAATACCTCAGAATATGTTGGCTGTATTTACTAGCTTCTCATAATCACTGTCATTTGAGTACATACACACACACCACAAATTATACCTACATGTTTACCATTTTAGTACTTTTCATTCCCTCCCTAATTGCCATTCTTTCATCTGGGGTCATTTTTCTTTTGCCTGAGAAACTACATTTATTATTTCATTTATCGAGAAAATACTGTAACAAATTCCACTTTAATTCTTCTGAAAATTGTCTATTTTTTTTTTTCTTCCTATGTGAAGGATGTTATTGTGGAGAATTAAAGGAATATTAAACACAACTCCAATTTGTGGGAAGGAGTTTTCTCACAGCACCAACAAACAATGCTCAGTCACCAGCTGGGTATCCTACAATTCAGCTCAATTCTGATACTATCTACTCTGAGATAGTGGTACACCCCATAGGTTAAAGGTTTAGTCCTGCAAGACTGCCCCCAATTCTGCTTCAGAATGCCAGTGGCAAGCCTGGGTTATCATATGGCTTCTGATTGACCAGCTATAGATCAGAGGTTCCAATGACCCCCCTGCTTATGTTTGATTAATTTGTTAGGACAGCTCACAGAACTCAGAGAAACATTTTACTTGTCAGGTCACTGGTTTATTATGAATGAATAAACTCTGGAACAGCCGGATAGAAGGCCTGCATAGAGCAAAGTGTGTGGGAAGGGGGCAGAGCTTCCACACCTGCTCTGGGCATGTCACTCTCTCAGCATGTCCAAGTGTTCACCAACCCAGAAGCTTTATAAACCTTATCTTTGGGTTTTTATGAAGACTCGATTACATAGGCAGGATTAAATCATTGGCTATTGGTGATTATTTCAACTCCAGCCCTTCTCCCTGCCTGGGAATCAGAAGGTAGGACAGAAAGTTCCAATGCTCTAATCCGTGATTGGTTCCCTGGCAACCAGGCCCCATCCTTAAGTGCATACAAAGGGACCTCATTAACATAAATCCAGTTGTGATGGAAAGGGGCTTGTTATAAATAACAAGATACCCATTTCACCTTTATAGTTCTGAAGAGATTTCAGGAACTGAGAGCCAGAGACCAAATATTAGGACAAAAGATGCTTCCATTGCTATTATTGCTCAGGAAATTCCAAGGGTTTGGGGACCCCTGAGCCTGGAAGTATAAACAAAGACCAAATTTATATTTCTCATAAATCACAATATCACAAGTGTAGAATTCCAGGTTGGCAGGCTACCTTCACCACTTTACTATTTTTTGGTGAAGAGTCAGCAGCCAATTTTATTGCTCCTTTAAATGTAACATGTCCCCCTTTGTGTCTTTATTTTTGGCAGTTTCCCTGTGATGTCCCAAAGGTGTTTTCTTTATATTTATATTGTGTTTGCAGAGCTTCCTCAATCTATGGCTTGCTGACTTTCGTCTATTTAGGAAAAATTCCAGCCATTATCTCTTCAAATAGGGCCTCTACCATATTTTCTCCTTTCCTGGACCTCCTACTGAATGTATGCTAAATTTTTTTCAACATGTGCAATATAAACTTTGTGTTCAATTCTTTCTTTTCTTTTTTTGGTCTCACTAAGTTTCAGTCTGGATATTTTCTTTTGATATCTTCTGGAATAATTCTTTCTTTAGCTGCATCTAATCTGTAAATTCATCAACTGAGTTCTTAATTTCAGTAACTGTATTTTTCAGTCCCAGAATTTTCATTTGAATCTTACTATAATTTCTAGTTCTCTGCTGAAATTCTCGACCATTTCATTTAATGTTTTTAATATACTCATCACAGCTTCTATAAAACAGAATAATTCAATATTAGGAGCTCACACGTATGAGTTTTTCTTGTACTGATTTGGTCAATTATTGCTTTATTCTCTGGTTATTTATTTATTTATTTATTTATTTTTACTAAGTGGCAAACATTGTACATACAAAATTGTGAGTTAGATGTTCTGGATTTTACATAGTCCAGCAGAGTGAGTTTCTTTCTTTCTTTCTTTCTTTTTTTTTTATTGTGGCATAATTTACATGCCACAATACAGAGGTCTTAAGTGAATAGTTTGATAAACTTTGACAAATACATAACCTAAGTACATAATCAAAATATGGCACATTTTAGCACTCTTCATTCCTCCTTCCCAATAAATTGCATCTCTCCACAAAATGAATTTCAAGAGATGAATGTATAAACAAATTGTGGTATAGACATGTAATGGAATACTACTCAGCAGTAAAAAGACTATGATACACACCTGGGTGAATCACAAAATGTATGTTGAGTCAAAGAAGTTGGACAGAAAACAATAAATCAGTATGGTTACATTTATGTGAACCTCTAGAAAAGTCAAATCTAATCTGTAGTTATAGAAATCCCATCAGTAGTTGCTTGGGACCAGAAGTGGAGGATAGATATTGGCTGAAAAGGAGCACATGGAATTTCTGAAGATGACAGAATATTCTTTGTCATAATGTGATAGTGGTTTACACAGGGGTATATATTTGTCAATACTAATCACACTACACACTCAAAATGGGTGGATTTTATTGTATGTAAATTATACCTCAATGATACTGACTTAAAAATGTTGGCCAGCTTCTCCAGTTCTTAGCTGGAGGGTTCACCTGAAAAAAGTTAATCTGCTGCATCCAGAGAATGTCTACTAATATGATTTTGCATATTGGTTATGTCAGGCATATTGGTTAATATTCCCAGTCCTTTATTATCTGCAGATTTTTATGCTTTAAGTTACTAATAACAATTTTTAACCATATGGTATTAAGGCAAAGTTTAGGTCACACAAAGATAATCTTGTGGGATATCATTAAGCTACTTTATTAACACTCACTATTTAACAGCTGGTTGTAGCTCTCCAAGTACCAGAAGCAGTTATTTTTCTCTTTATCCACAAGATATTGCATAAAATTTCATCAAGGTCTTTGCTGAAGCCAGGATTGTATTTACAGCATTCCTTTCATTGACCTACCCATTTTTTTGTAACTTGGAAAAAATTCTCCATTTTGAGATTTCTGAATAGTTTCTGTTATCTATCAGACATATCAACATATGTTCTTGAATTCCATCTGCAAGTTTTTCAAGAAGCAGGAGCATACTGGGATGTGGTTGGTCTGGTCCTGAAGAAAAGTCATTTAAGACTTTTCACAGCTTTTTTTGGCTCTGCTATCTATTTGAAGATTATTTTACTTGCTGGAGATATAAGCCTTTCTTGTATTGTACTTCTTGATCTGCATATATTTTAAGGCATTTTTTGTTAACTAGCATTTTTTAAAGTTCATTGGGAATTTAAACATTCTGATATTTTTATAAACTGGAACTATTGTATGACCTGTTTGATTATATGTTCCACACAGTCGGCTTTAGTTCATCTTTTGGAATCTGTGTCCTTCAGAGGGCTTCTGATGTAAGCATACCAGTTTCTTTGGTTTCCTTTTCTTCCAACTTTGCCTCTCATCAACTGTACACCTGGAATCTCATATTTTTACACTTTCCGGGGAATTCATAAAACTATTCATTGTTTTTTAAATCCTCACCCAAGGATATATTTATTGACTTTAGAGAGGAAGAAAGAAACATCCATGTGAGAAAGATTGATCGGTTGCCTCCTGTAGGCTCTCTGACTGGGGATCGAACTCACAACCGAGGTATGTGCCCTGACTGGGGATTGAACCGCAAAACTTTTTAAAGTTTTTTTAAAAGTATATTTTATTGATTATACTATAAAATTGTCTCAATTTTTTCCCCTTTGCTCCCCTCTGTCCAGCACCCACCCTTCCCTCCAGTAATCCCAGCCCCTTAGTTCATGTCCATGGGTCGTGCTTGTAAGTTCTTTGGCTTCACCCTTTCCTACACTATTCTTAGCATCCCCATGCCTATTTTGTACCTACCAGTTATGCTTCTTAATCCCTGCACCATATCCCCATTTCACCCCCACCACCTCCCAGCTGATAACCCTCCAAATGATCCCCATACCTATGATTATGTTCCTATTCTGGTTGTTTGATTAGTTTGTTTTTGTTTTTATTTTTTAGATTCTGTATTTGATAGTACTGAATTTGTTGTCATTTTATGTTCATAGTTTTGATCTTACTTTTCTTAAATAAGTCCCTTTAACATTTCATAAAATAATGGCTTGGTGATGATGAACTCCTTTAGCTTTACTTTGTCTGGCAAGTACTTTATCTTCCCATCCATTCTAAATGACAGCTTTTCTGGATACAGTAATCTTGTTGGGAGGGACTTGCTTTTCATCACTTTGAATACTTCTTGCCTGCAAAGTTTCTTTTGAGGAATCAGCTGATAGTCTTATAGGAATGCCTTTGTAGGTAACTCTTCTTTTTTCTTGCTACCTTTAAGATTCTCTCTTTATCTTTAACCTTCAGCATTTTAATTATGACGTGTTTTGGTATGGTCCTCTGTGGGTCTAGCTTGTTTGGGACTCTCTGTGCTTCCTGGACTTGTATGTTTATTTCCTTCACCAAATTAAGGAAGTTTTCCTTCATTATTTTTTCACATAAGTTTTTCTTGCTCTTCCTCTTCCTCTTTTCCTTCTGGCACCCCTATGATTTAGATGTTGGTATGTTTAAAGTTGTCCCAGGGGTTCCTAAGCCTCTCCTTGTTTTTCTCAATTCTTGTTTCTTCATTCTGTACTGGTTCAGTCTTTATATCTTCCTGATGTTCCAAATCATTGATTTGAACCCTGGCTTCCTTCCCTTCACCATTGGTTTCATGTGTATTTTCCTTCATTTCACTTAGTGTAGCTTTCACTTCTTCCCTATGGGTTTGCCATATTCAAGCATGCCTGTTAAGTCTGTGAGCATCATTATCCCTAGTGTTTTGATCTCTACATGTGTTAGGTTGGCTGTCTCCTCATCGCTTAGTTCTCTCACTGGAACCTTGATCTGCTCCCTCTTTTGGGCCATACTCCTCTGTCTCCTCAACTTGACAGGCTCCTGTGTTTGCCTCTGTTTCTTAGGTAGAGCTGTTGCACCTGTTACATTGTAAGGGACGGAGCCTTAGCTATATGTCAGTACGAGGGAACTCCTTTCACCACGTTGTGGTGCTATATGTGGAGGAAGGGTTAGAGAGGGGAGAATGCAACTTGCTCAGCATTTGCCCCCTTTTCAAGCTCTTCTCTTCACTTCCTGAATGGGACTGGCACCCCTCTAGCTGTTGCCCTGGCCATAGTTCCCAGAGTGGGTGGGTCTGTGGACATTCTAGGATCATGGAGGCCTTTAAACAAGCAGACTCTGCTGAGAGACTGGAAGTTTCTTCCGCCACCCTAGCACCCACTGGTTTTCACTGTCAGAAGCTTTATTTTCCCCAGCAATGGAACTGTGAGCTGTGTGGTCTGGTCTGGGGCTGAGACCACTCCCCAGGTGTCCCTCACAACTTTTATAATGTGTGACTCCCCTTTTCACCAGCTGGCCACAGCCACTGCCTTGCTGCCACCACCCCTGCCACACTGCGTCCTCTCCACCCTGGCTCCACCCCAGCTCCATCCCTCCTACCTGTCTGGGTATTATTTCTTTATATATTTTTTTTTGTTGGACTTCCATTAGTTTGATTTTCTGGCAGTTCTGGTTGTTTTTAGTTTTGAGGTAGAAGTGGAAGGAGATAAAGCGTGTCTACCTATGCCTCCATCTTGCCAGAAGTCCTGAACCCAAAAACTTTTGGTGTATGGGACAACACTCCAACCAGCTGACCCACCTGGCCAGGGCTAGAGTATTCATTTTTAAACTTCCAAGCCATCAGATTATTTGACTATGTGTTCTTTCAAGAGGAATAAAGTGTCTACTTATTTCTCTTTTTATGATGCTAGTAACCATTGATGCTTAATACTTATATTAACTCTATAGGGGTATAACATGGGCAATATTACATTATTTATTTTTGAATTATAATTTAGTTGGAATACTTCTATATAGTTTCCTTATGTCATTTGGTTACCCTTGTGCATACAGAAAAGATGAGATAAATGCTACTTTCCCTTTATTTATTAGCTTTAAAGAAGATATTAATTCGTTCCTTATTTTCCTCTTAATGTAATTATCTTTTAAAATACCATTATGAATTAATGGGTTAAACCATATTAATGGGTTTCAATTCACTACAGTCATTCTCATTCTTAAAGTTCATGCTATTCTATTTGGCCATTGGGAATCCTTTAAGTTGCTTCCAGATCCTTTTGATAATACTCTGTAATATTTGATAGTTTCCTTCCTATAATATGACAAGATCTTTCAGGGTCAGCTTGCACATTTCCTGCCCCAGACCTGGAATCAGCCATATCTCTAAAAACCTTCATTTTTTCCTTTTTTAAATTAAATTTACTAGGGTGACATTGGCTAATAGGGTCATATAGGTTTCAAGTGTATGCATTTCTATGATACATGATTGTATATTGCGTATGTGCTCACCATCCAGTCAATATCATCTTCCGTCATCATATATTCAACTCCCTTAACTCCCCTCCCACCCCCTTCCCTCTGGTAAGCACCATACTGTTGTCTGTTTCTATGAGTTTTGATTTTATATCCTACATATGCGTGAAATCATGTGGTTCTTAGCTTTTTCTCACTGACTTATCTCACTTAGCATAAGATTCTCAGGGTCTATCCATATTGTTGCAAATGGCAGTATTTCATCTTTCCTTATGGTTGAGTAGTATTCCATAGTATATAGGTACCATAGCTTCTTTATCCAATCCTCTATCAATGGCCAGCATGAATGATGCTGCAGTGAACACAGGGGTGCATAAATCTTTGCAGAATAGGGACTGCTGGGTGATGTGAGAAGTCTGTTTAGTTTTTTGAGGAACTGTCATAGTGTCTTCTATAGCAGTTGTACCAGTTTGCTTTCCCAACAGTAGAGAATGAGTGTTCCTTTTTCCCTACAACCTCACCAACACTTATGGTTACTTCTTGTTGATAACAGTCATTCTAACAGGTGTGAGATGGTATCTCATTATAGTTTTGATTTGCATTTCCTTAATAGCTAGGGAAGTTGAACATCTCTACATACATTTGACAGCCATTTGTATGTCTTCTTGGGAGAAATGTCTGCTCAGGTCCTCTGCCCATTTTTTAATTTGATTGATTGTTTAGTGTCCAGTTTTTAAATATGTTTTAGATATTAATCCCTTGTTGGCACTGTTGTTTGCAAACATCATCTCTCATTCAGTTGCTTGCCTTTTTGTTGGTTTCTTTTGCTGTGCAGAAGCTTTTTAGTCTGATATAGCCCCATTCATTTACTTTTGCCTTTACTTCCCTTGGCCTTGTTGTCAAATTCATAAAATGTTCTCTATGACCACGTCCATAAGTTTATTACCATTGTTATCTTCTATATGCTTTACTGTTTCAGTTCTTACATTTAGGTATTTGATCCTTTGTACAAAGGGACACACTGTAATCTAGTTTTATTCTTTTGCATGTGGCTTTCCAATTCTCCCAACACCATTTATTGAAAAGGTTTTCTTTTTTTCCACTGTGTTTTTGGCTCCCTTGTCAAAAATGATTTGCCTGTATACCTGTGGTTTTATATCTGGGTTCTCAATTCTATTCTATTGGTCTGTGTATCTGTTCTTCTGCCAATACCATGCTGTTTTAGTTATTGTAGCTCTGTAATATAACTTGAAGTCTGGTAGTGTGATACCTCTAGCTTTGTTCCTCCCATCCCCAGGAATGCTTTGGCTATTTGAGGTCTTTTGTGGTTCCATACAAATCTGATTATTTTTGTTGTTGTTGTTCTATTTCTTAAAAAAAATGACACTGGGTATTTGATGGAGATTGCATTAAATCTGTATATTGCTTTGGGTAGTACAGACATTTTAACTATGTTGATTCTTCCAGTCCATGAACATAGAGTATCTTTCCATTTCACTGTCTTTTTCCATCTCTTTTAATAATGCTTTGTAATTTTCAGTATATAGGCCTTTCATATCCTTTGTTAAGTTCATTCCTAAGTATTTTATTCTTTTGATTATAATTGCAAAAGGAATTGTTTTGTTTCATTTCTTTTTCTGGTTTCATTGTTTAGTATATAAGAAAGCAATGGATTTTTGTTCATTGATTTTGTACCCTGCAACTTTACTACATTTGTTTATTGTTTCTAATAGCTTTTTTGGTGGAGTCTTGAGGATTTTCTATATAGAGTCGTATTCTACAAAAAGTGACACTTTTACTTCTTCCTTCCAATTTGGATGCTTTTTATTTCTTTCTCTCGCCTGATTGCTCTGACTAGGACCTCTAAAACTATACTGAATAAGAGTGAAAGTGGGCACCCTTATCTTGTTCCTGATTTTAAAGAAAGAGCTTTCAGTATTTTCCCCCTGAGTGTGATACTGGCTGAGGGTTTTTCATATATGGCCTTCCCCTGGCTAGACTCACTAAGGAAGAAAGAGAAAAGATTCATATAAACAAAATCAGAAATAAAAGAGAAGTTACCACAAACATCACAGATATACAAAAATCATACTAGAATACTATGAAAGACTATATGCCACCAAATTCAATAACCTAGAAGAAATGGGTAAGTACCTAGAAATATATAACCTTCCTGGACTGAATCATGAATAGAAAATCTAAATAGACTGATGAACAGTGAGGAAATTGACACAACCATCAAAAATCCTCAAAAAATAAAAGTACAGGACCAGATGGCTTCACTAGTGAATTCTACCAAACATTCAAAAAGATTCGATACCTATCCTTCTCAAACTCTTCCAAAAAATTGAAGAAGAGGCAATAATTACTAACACATTTTATGAGGCCAACATAACCCTGACACCAAAACCTGGCACAAAAAGAATAACGCAAAAAGAAAACCATAGGCTAATAGGAATGCAAAAATTCTAAACAAAATACTAGTAAATTGAATACAATCCAGTATTCCCTCACTTATCGCAGGTATTACGTTCTAGACTCCCCTGAGACAGATGAAAATCCGCAAAGTAGGAACCTTACATTTATTTTAGTATTTATATATATTTTAAGGCTTTATAAACCCTTCCCACACATTTATAAACCATTCCCAGTCCCTTATTAACCTTATAGCGAAAAATCCATGATAAATAATTAAATATATATATATATATTTTTATTTTGGTTTTTCAATTACAGTTGTCCCCTTTTCCCCTAATTTCTCTCCCCCACCCAACCCACCCCCTCTCCCGCAATCATATCCCTCCCCGTTGTCCATGTCCATGAGTCTTTTATACAGGCTCTTTAATTAAACCCTTCCCTTACTTATCCCCCTTCTCTCCCTCTCCCCTCCCCCCTATTGACTGCTATTCTGCTCTTTGTTCTATTTAGTTCCTTTGTTTGTGTTGTTCTTTAGTTTCCTGTATTAGGTGATATCATATGGTATTTTTCTTTCTTTGCCTGGCTTATTTCACTAAGCATAATTCTCTCTAGTTCCATCCATGTTGTTGCAAATGGCAGGAGTTCCTTCTTTCTTTCTGCTACATAGTATTCCATTGTGTAAATGTACCACAGTTTTTTGATCCACTCATCTACGATGGGCACTTAGGTTGTTTCCAGCACTTAGCTATTGTAAACAGTGTTGCAATGAACATAGGGGTGCATAAGTTCTTTTGAATTGGTGTTTCAAGATTCTTCGGGTATAATCCTAGTAGTGGAGTCGCTGGTTCAAAAGGCAGTTCCATTTTTAATCTTTTGAGATAATTCCATACTGTGCTCCATAGTGGCTGCACCAGTCTGCATTCCCACCAACAGTGCAGTAGGGTTCCCGTTTCTCCACATCCTCGCCAGCACTTGTTGCTTGTTGATTTGTTGATGATGGCCATTCTGACTGGTGTAAAATGGTATCTCATTGTGGTTTTTATTTGCATCTCCCTGATGGCTAATGATGTTGAGCATTTTTTCATGTGTCTATGGACCTTCTGTATGTCCTCTTCGGAGAAGTGTTTGTTCAGGTCCCTTGCCCATTTTTTAATGTCTTCAGCTTGCCTTTTCTTCTTTATGAGCTCTTATTAATCCCATGGGGTTTTCTTGTTTGTTTTTACCTATCTTCAATGTCACTTTTTAATTTTTTAAGAAACATTTTAAATCTTTCATTATTTTTTAAATACTTTTCTATTTCCTTTAAGGCATTAACTAATTTGCTTTTATGTTTCTATTTACAATTCTGAAATATTTCTCTTTTCTGAGTTTTGCCATCTTATTGTTATTTGTCTTGTATTATTTCTTATAGACTTTGAGCTCATATTGAAATAACAGGTTCTAGTTTTTTGTGGCATGTATTTCTGGCATGCTTCTAGTTTCCATAGGAATGTTACTTGTTTTTATACTTTTACATATTTGGCCTTGATACTCTTACTTTATACTTTATATAAAATTAACTTTTGGAATAAGGCAGAATTCAGGAAAGCTTCATTAATGTCAGATCCATTCTTGTTTTTGCATTGTTAAGAAATATGGCAGCTTGATTCCTGGGGTTTCCTGGTTCTATCCCCCCCCCCAACTTTGATCTACATGATCTCTTTTGCCTATTGTCCCTGCCCTGTCCTATTTTGATTTCACTTTCAGCAACTTTCCTATGTAAGGCATTATCCTGGGAGTTCTGGAAGCTGGTTGTGACGTCAGCCCCTTCATTCTTGATGGTTCTATTGTAGTTCTCCTGTTTCCAGGTCTATCAGATGTTACCCTATTGCTTTCTTGTCCCTCTCAGATATCAGTATCACTGGAGCTGTTGGAGCTTTGTCCCCACCTGCTTTATTCTGGGGGTTGTGAGGATACGTTGTTACCTAGTTTTGCCTTCATTGCAATTATGCTGTTTTAATGTGGAAATTTAAAAACGCGGAAATTTAAAAATTGTTGTTACCACCATGTTCCCATAATCCTCCATATATTTACTACAACAAGTATAATATGGGTTACTTGTGTGACCATTACTAGTGTTGTTAATCTATGCTTTTCCTGACACTTTACTGAGAATGTCCTACTCTACATTTTATCGTTTCATGCCAGGATGATCCATCTATTTAAAATCAGGCCTTCATCAAAGCCTTCAACATTTTTTGTATTTACTTGACAAATCTGCCTTACTTCAACTCAACAAGTACTCAAGAATTATGTCATTCAACACATGCTGCTCAACTATGTAGCAATAAATCTTAGCTCAGTCTCAGGAGGTGGGCATGAACACAAGATGAGTGGCTGACTTGAAAGGCACACTAACAAAACTAGAGAGTGACCATTCTGATTTCAATTAGTATGGGTGTATGTCAGAATTGAATATACAGTATTCCCTCACTTACCGCGGGTGTTATGTTCCAGACCCCCTGTGAATTAGGAACCTTACAATTATTCTACACTCTTAAGCCTATGTAACTTTAACTACATAGACAGTACCGCAAAATCCTGCGATACAGGAGGCCGCAATAAGGAACCGCAATATAGAGGGACTATTGTATACTGCTTGACAAATTACCAATTTCAACACTGTAAACATAAAAGCAGGGATTCTGTATAACCTACCACTGTATCCCTGAAGTTAACACTATGTCTAGACACCTAAAACAAATTCACCAAATTTGTTGAATAAATAAGTGGGACCTTAGCGAGCTATTTATATTAAAAGTCTTTCCAACCTTTTTAAGTGGGAGATGTTTCAATACTACCCATTATTTAAAATAGCAATTTCATATTGTCCAACACTGGTTCTGTGGAAGTGTTAATGCCAACTGAAAAGGCACTTATGAGAGTGGTAAGATGGGTAAGAAGGTCCCATCATTGTCACTGGCAATGCTCAGGCAATTGTTTGGTTTATATAACAGGTCGAGAGACAGGGACATAATCTGAGTGGGCAGTTATAAAATATAGCCAGATGCCAGAGACATGACGTCAGATCTGGTTCCCTAATAGAGTTGAATTCAGGGAACTGCACAGTCATAACTTGCCATCCAAAGATACTGTATTCCCGCTTAACAAAGACTTAGTTTTCTTCTCAGCAGAGAGGTTGGCTTCCTAGAGGCCTTTGATTCCTCTTTAAATTCACCCTCTCCAGGAAACATGACACTTTGGACACAAGGGCCTCAGTAAGTCCCAATAGTCTCTGTGAGTAGCCACTCATCTGATTGTCTAATGTAACCATCAACTGCTGAGACTGGAGGAGAGGGAAGATAAAGGGAAGGCAGAAGACATGATACAGAAAGAAGTATTTCATGTTTTAATGAGAAAATGGGAGGAGAGTTTGTGTTCATTTTACCAGAGGGCAAAGATTCTTCACCGAAGGATTTGCTAAAGTCTGAACGAGAGCACTGTGTCAATGGGAACTACTATAGTACCTATCTAGAAATTTTAGTAGAAATGTAGAAATATAATTTTAATAGAAATTATTAACAGAAAGTCTTTACAATAGGGTTGAAAATACATCAGTAGCATCTTCTTCAACCAGAGCATTGTGTGTCAACAATGCAGATATAAAGCTCTGAAAAAAAATTTAAAAAAACTTAAGCCTGGGACCCTTACAATAAAAATTTTGATAAAAACGGCAACTGCTAAATTACCATGTCCTTTATGGGATCTGTATACCATGTGCCTTGTCCATACTTTAGCTGGTGAAATCATGTGCAGACCTATGGGGTGCTTTGAGACTATCAACAATTTCCCTGTGTCTGTGGCTATATTTCAGCTCCCATTTAAAGGGATATTTTATATGTAGTCCTTCAAGATCTCCACTGCTTCGTGTATGGCATCTTTAAAAATCAGGAGTAAATATAAGGTAAAGTAGCTTGGATCCCAAGGGAAAGCTCTAATAAGAACCATTTCTTCCATTGATTGTTTAGACAGTTTCTAAAATAAGATTTCAGAAAAACCTTTTCCACTGCAAATTCCTAAAATCTAAATGTAAGAATACTGTGACATAAACCTCAGAAATGTTCTCATAGTAGAGCATTCCTAAATTTCCCAGAGAACAGTATCAGTTGAAGCTTTTATAAGCCACAGTTTTGAACTGTTTACATCAAACTTAAAGAATCTTGATCAGAGTGGTATTAAGTGTCAAAACACATTTACCACACTTCTAACCCCCAATGAGAGCATACAGCAGGACAAATATTCAAAGTTTGGCAGACCTGTTATTAGAAATGTATCTCTCTCCTTGCTTTTTAACTCTTCCAGTGTCATATACTTAAGAGGCAAGCATGAGAGAGACCTTTTATAGGTCATGTACTCCTCACACCCAACCTTCTAACAGTACTGTCCAGGACTTTCTGTGAGGATGGAAATGTTCCATTTCTGCACTACCCAATATGGTAGCCATTAACTCCATATCACTACTGAACATCTGAAATGTGACTACTGTGACTGAATTTTTAAGATTTATTTAATTTTAATGAAATTTAAATTGCCACAAGACAATTTAAATGGTGGCTACAGTAATGGACAGTATTATTCTAGAACACAAGTGAAAGCAGATATCCATATTAAACAAAGATTAGCATACACAGTACCCTGCCCCAAAATGCCAGTGAACAGAAACAGAACCATTGAAGTATGATTATTTGCCAGGGAGAGAGAAGAATGCTGACCTATCATCTACACACCTAGAACTTCAGCAGGAAACAATACTAACCCTCTGCCAACCTGTTTCCTTGTAGATATACATGATGTATATAAAACAGAAAACAGAAGTTTCAATATGCCACATAAACAGAAATTAGCTCGAAAACAGATGCCCAAAATAGGTAGAAAAGTTGTTTCTTCCTCAAATGATATTACTCAAACAATACATGCCAAAATTTGCCTTAAATTGATCAAAACTTAATAGAAATAACATAACTAATCAAAATATTTCTTCCCTTCACCCTTAAGCTTATCATTTTGTGCCACAAACTGACCATATGGCCTTAAGCATTCACAGTAATTCTGGGCCTCCTTAAAACAAAATTGTGACTGTGAGGGTTCCTATTGATCCTGCTTATCAAATTGACGAGACTCAGTTTTACTTCAGTGTCTAAGATTCCCATTTCTCTTGCCTACATATAAATAATTTCTCAAAGGAGGCCTTGAATGCAATGCTGAATCTCCGCCAGGTCATGACCTTGAAGTGGCTTTGATCTCTCCCTCTGCAAAGGCCCTGCTGATAAGAGGTCCTACATAGAGCATGGCGGGCCATTCTGACAGCACTGTGGATTCCATCAGCATTACAACGTTCATGACAACATTATAATAAGTTTCAATGCTACTTGCAGTGTGAGCCACACTATCAGAACCATGTAAAACATTTGGCTATCAGAATTCATGATTAAAAATCTTAACCCAAACTCCTTTACTGAAAACATTGAGAGAAGGTCAGGGGAGGTTGATGAGAAAAAGTGAGGAACCGGACTTTTCTAAATCTGTATCCCAGTGGTTTGTTAACCAGTTACCTTGGTCTACAAGTGCTCTGTTTATGACAGAACCATGAAAGTGCTCTTTTCTTTCCTTTTTTCCTGTGGGAGAGGGAAGCAATGAAGGAAATGAAAGAGTTCATTTAAGTGCCATAGTCACATAAAGCTAATTTGTAAAAGCTCAATCCAGCTGAATATATTTACAGCCACCACTGGTCCACAAAACTTTAGTTGAGAAGACTAATTGAGATTCTCCAGGAGAACTGCCTTGCTGCAGCAGTTACAGAATGTCTCATTAGGCCTCTGTACCTTCCCTTCTCTAGAATACAAGTCTGACTCTGCTCGCCTGGGTTTACAGCTTGTGCATTTCTCAGAGTCTAATGCACCATTAGTGTAAAATTGTGAATTTTGTTTGGCAGCACTTTTACCTTTTTTTTTTTGTTTCAAATTAAAGTTGCATTTAATAGGACTGTATTAGTTATATTGGAATATTGTTTAAAAAACATAAACAACTATGTCCCACCTCCAAGACTGTAACATACAGGCTGCTCACATCCCTATTTAACACCTTTTTTAGCTCACACCAGAGAAGTACTTTCTGTGGAAGAGGATCATTAAAGCTGATGGCTGGAGTTTAGACTAGTAAACGCCATAAAATCTTATTTTCTACTCATTTTCAATTTGTATTTAGATGCAATATTTGAGCATTTGACTTATTAGACCACGAGAGTGTGACATCCATTTGACTGTTTTTATTTTCCCATTTGACAATTTTATTTTCTTCTTTACTAAAATGACATGTGATAGGCTTCTCTGTGTACTTTTTGGTAAATGCGTAAAGATGTTGGAGAAATTCGTGTCATGGGAAACTACATGTTTACTTTAAATATTTAATTAGAAGCCCCTCCCATGAGCTGAAAAAATCTCTTGGCATAAGTATAGAATAACATTCTTTCCCTTTCACTGCTATCTAATATCTAATATTACAGGCTTACTAGAAAGCATGTGATGAAACAAACTAACATAGAAAGTCTCAAGGTCTCTCTGCCCTTAGAATTATTGATAAATTTTCATTTGTATGAAAGCCATGGTACGTGCAAACACATGTATTTACACACACACACATACAGTGTGTGTGTATAACACATCTGCCTAAGTCTCAAGTTTGCCTCAATTATTCAATTTGTGCTTTTCACATAAGAAAAATATCTGTAGATTTGCCTCTGTCTGAAAGATAACAATTTTTTCAGAGATATTTCACAATTAACTTTTTTAGTAAAAAGCAAAATTTCCTACTGCTTTAAAATTTAAAGTATTTTCTTCTAACTGGAATGTAATAACATATTTGAATTCTTTTTTTCAATTTCCAACTACCTTTTTTTATGACATGGTGAAATAAATTTAGTAAACGAAATTCCACTGACAATTTATTTCAGCCTTTAATATATTTTCTACTAAAACCCAAGCTGCTGAGACAGGAAACTATTACTAGTTTCATTATTACAAAAAACAAGTGAGAAATTTTAATTCACAAAGGATGAAAACACAAGACACTGATCTTACTGTGCATACAATATTACAACAAACTGATTAGCTACAGACTAATAAAACATTGAAGACCACATATACAACACATGTGTACTTTGAAACAAGAAATATAGGACAATATTAATCATTGATATGTCTATAACTACTGAGAGAAAGAACATCACGGATTTGAGTCTAATGGTTTTCCTGGCACATGATCACTACATAGGCCAGTCCTAAATCTTATTGTACCGGTAAGGATATCTTTAGGCAAATATAAACATTGTCTTTGGGGGTTTATTCTCCCTGCCCAAAACAATCTTCTTTCCCATAGCTTGGTTCGTCATCAATTTAACAAGATCACAACAACAAACAATAGTTTTATCACAAAACTCAGGTGAGAGGTTTTTAAGATAGATCACACAAAAAATATTTGTCCTTAAGGAAGGCAATCTATAAATTATAAATTCAATTCTAAGAAAAAGAAACTTTGTTACAAATCAATCATTTTCAAATATTGATGAAGAAATAAACTGGGGTGGAGAGGGTAAGCGAGGCATTGATTGACATGGAGTGAGTAGAAAAGATATAAAATGAGGAAAATATATTTGCCACAGAAAATATTAGAGTCAGCTGATTTTTAAAATGAGGTATGCCAGTAAATGAAAAAACAAAAAAATTAAAAACCAAAATAAGCATTTTCAATGGAAAAAAATCTCTACACCTCTTAATAGTTTTCTTTATTCAGATTAGACATTTCATGTACAGTAGTTAATCTAGAAAAATACATTTAAAAAATTTTTCAACAGACCATGCTCTCTGTAACAAAACCTTCCCAACCCTGTTTTTATTATACAAACCAATCTACATTAGTAATGTAAAAAGAAATTCTCAAATTTAGCAATGTCATTTTCCGACATCCATCTAATTTGCATATAGGTTTCCACTATTCATACTGCAGTTAGAATTCTGTAATAAATTGTTTTTTAATGTATTCTGTACATATTAAATAACCTAAAAGGCTCCTCTTGTAGTGCATTTTACCATTTAGCAAGTCTATTCAGTATTGTTCCAGTACCATTTGCATTACAGTGATTTGCTTGTAAATGCAATTAAAAGCTAAAAGTGCACACAGTTAACTTTCTCAAATAATGACTTATTTTGGAAGGAAACCTAATATTCACAGAAAAGATTACCAATATCATGATTAGAAATGCAGGGTAAGAATGTACTCTAAGGCTATACACACAATTATATACATAAACTGAAGGACATGAAGTCTTCAGCCTATATTTACATAAAATAATGTCTGGTTCCACAGGGTTTATACCAACAATTCAGTATGGCACTAGATATAATTACAATTGTTAGCTAAATCAGTGTAGCACAGACAGCCCCAAAATACCCTGAACTGCACTATGCTAGATTAAACTCCAGTATATCACAGTGTTTTAAGTAACATTAGTGTGCTGCCCAAACAAGCAACTAAGACAGCCCATAAGGATGCTGTGCAACCCGGAAAGACAGCAAGCCTCCATCAAGGAGTTATTTCTGGGTTATGATAAATTCTAGCACTTAGATTGCACTGCATGCAAAAACCCTGAAAGAGAAATAGTTTTCAAAACAGATATACTTCATTTTGTTTATAATGCCCAGAAGTGATTTCAAAATAACTGATAGTAAGTATTATTGTATCAGGCGATGAACTTAACAAATCATGAGAAGTTCTACATTATCCAGTTTGAGGGGAAAAAAAAATGTGAATTTTTCTTACCAAATTATCCAGTGTATATGACTGGTTAGAATTGCAAGTTTTGAATTTTTACTGAAATTCAGAGTATGAAATGCAAACATTCAGGATAAAATTAATTCAGAATTACACACAGTTATACCACCTTGCAACAAAGCAGCAAATATGAGGGCCCAATACACATCTTGACTCTTCCAGTCCCTTCTGATCCCTCAAAAAAGTGCAAAATCAAAGAGTCACTGCTTGGTCCAAAGACAAACAACATGTATATGAATTTGAAATCTGATAGAATCCAGCTCCTAGTCCACAGGTTATCTTCAAAAAGAAATCAACGTCCGAAGATGGAATTAATTTCCAGGAGAATTAACTCTACAATCTGGTTTTGGCAGACAGTATGAACTGCAATATTACCAGTCTCTTTCTCTGGCTTTAACAAAGTGGGACCAAAAACGATTGCTATACTCTGACAGGTCATTCGGTTTTTTTCTCCATTTTCTATAACTCTAAGGGGGAAAAAAATATATTGTTAAAAGAGAAAATTTTAAAAAAGAGGTAAATTCTTCAAATTGTATTATAAAAATGAACAGTTTGCATTTAGAAATGAGAACTAATGTTCATTTTCCTAAGGTACACATAAACTATTTAGCCAAGCAGAATTCAGTCCAAATGCCATGTGAAGCTCTCTTCTGGATAAACAGCTAGAAGACACAATACTCTAACAAATTTAAATATGTGATATTTTGGCTTAGTGTTTAAATTAAGACAAACTTAAATATGAGTTATAATTCAGGTAACAATGATTACTTCGCTAGGTTGATAGGGAGAAAGAATTTCATTAGGGCACAGAGATTAAATTTCGAATGTTACTCCTTTTATTTATTTATTTATTTATTTATTTATTTATTTATTTATTTAATCTCTCTCACTGAGTCATTTATTTTAGTATTCTAGTGGTCTTTCATAAGGGAAAAAGATCGATTATCAAGGTAGCTACATAGTAATTTAGAGCAATAATGGCTTTATTTTAAGGTGATTTAATAACCAATCTCATCTTCATATTAACTTTAGCCACAATTTTTGAACATCTACTACATGTTTGCTAGGTATTATTTAAGTACTTCACATATAATATCTACTTTAATGTATTCTTCATACCAAGCCATTTTACCTATGAGGAAACTGAGGCTCAAAGGAGCTATCTTTTTCAAGTTGCAAGACTGTAAGTAGCCTAGTTGGGATCTGAACCTGGGTCTGAGTGACACTACGCCATGTCTCATAACTGTGCAGTTCTTTTATTTTTCGTTTTCCTAATTACTATTTCACTTTTGTTCTAAGATGTTTTTACCTTTTGAGATGTCTAAAAAGGATCTGCATTGTATCTTGATTTGGCTTTGGCAACTGTTTGATTAGGTCCTTAACAGCAGCGAGTCGCTGTCTTGGTTCTTGTTCTGAAAAAAGATAATAACTAAAAATATTGCACGAAACTAAAAGCAGTGACATAGTTTGGAACATGATATTTGGTGATACACAGTGACATCTGGTGGTCACTTTTATAATTTCTATAGCAAAACAATCCGTTGAAAAAACTTAAAAAGATGAAACAAAATGTAGTGACTTAATCTGTGGGGAGGATTTTCAACATCTAGAAAAAAAAAAAAAAAGAAGTAGAATTACACACTTACTAATTGCATTCACAAAATCATTAAAGTGAATAAATGTAAAAAGAGGTTCTGGTAATTCTCGAAAGAACATTTTGAGTGCTCCAGTGATGACATGAATATCTTCCCATTTACTATCATTCAAGTCCAATTTCTCATCTAAAAATAAAACAGTAGAAATAGAAAAAAATTTAAATTACTTTAATTCTAACAGTTATGAGTGATTATTTTGGATATAACAATAGGGAATATGATCATACCATGATTAACTGCAAATCTCAGCTTCTGAATCACTGCAAGGTTGCCACTTACTCTGTATATCCCATCAACATCCAAACCTAAGAGAGAAATAATATTTTTACCTTTAAAGTACTTGTTTGCCTCTTCTGAAGATGCCTGCATGTTTCAGAATTCTTATTCATTAACTTAGCCTAAATCAAATGGGCAAATACTCTTGTCCTCTAAATGGCTTTTCACAGATGCTTGACACAGAAAGTGGGGTGGAGAGTCACTCTGAATTCTGTTTAGTAAAGGGCAACAATTCTATTTTATCATCTAGACAGTGAATCATCTCAAGGAAATCATCTTATTAAAACTTTAAATACCAACAATTGAAGATAAAACTTCTACAGACACCTAGGGATAGTTCAACAAGTAAAAAAAACCAGTAGATAAAGTCAGCCCACCCATTTTTTATATGCCATTATAATGTAAATGCACATAGAAAAATGTCTGTCATATTAATATTGCCTTTAATAAACAACACAAGCTAGCAACTAAAATAATGGTTCTATAAAAACAATTGATAATTTGAATAATTTAGCAATTTCTTCTATATGTGACATAGAACCATGTGAAATTCACACAATTAAGCCTAAACATTCAAATATTCATTACATAGTAATGCTGCACACATTAAACAAAGTTATTCATTTAACTTCAAATAAAGGCAAGTAGCACAGTGTCTGTACTGTCACACTGACAAGCGGAGTCAAAGAGACAAGATCTGGAACTGGCAGAAATTACAAATTATGCAAAATTTTAATTGTACAAGATGTTTTTGATGATATAAAGATACAAGTTAATGTGATCAGTCAAGATATTGTTAATTTATATAAAACTAGTAAATATTATAAACATTTAAGAATTAACCAAAACAGAAATTGGTTTGTCTTATTTTACAGTAAATAACATAAAAAAGATACCTTTATAGTTGATTTAAGTTTAAAATATCTCATTTTTGTTATAAACAGAAGAAACTTTCTCTTAGTAAAAACAATCTCATATCTTCTACATTGTCAAATTATTTCTTCTAAGTTTCACAATCACTACTTCCTTTTAAGCAAATAAATGCCAATTCCAAATAGCTTCAAAGAATACCATATACTAATCAACCATTAGCACTGACATTTAATAGATGCCTACAAAGGTCTTAATTTAAAACAGGTACAAACAAGTTTTTTGCAAACAAGATGGTTTTTCTTAACATTTTCAGACTATAAAGAACTTCTGGTTGCATCACTCAAAATTATAAAAATCCTAGGGATTCTGATGGCAAAACAGTGGACTGGTGTGCTTAACATTAAAAAAAATAAAAATCATTTTCTTACCGTATTCTTCAACATGTTCAATGCATAATTTCACAAATTTTGGCACTGTGCCATTCTCTCTCTGACAAAGATTAGCAAGATTGGCTCCAAATACCTGATCTGAAAGAGATGTTTTTAAAAATGAACCGCTTTGCCAAGATTTAGTTCACAAAATAGCTAAACTATTCACAGTGCAACAGAAGCCATTCAGTGCATCCAGAATTGCTTACCATGACTTATCCTTTACATGATCTGCACTCCGCCTACCCCCTTCCCATTTCATTTCAAACAATTCTCCTTTACTAAATTCCACGAACACCCCAACTTATATTAGCTTGATAACCTTTTTAAGTTCTACCACATGTACAGAGATCAATATGCCCCTAAATTCAGCTCCTTCTCATATCATCACTCCTGGTCTCACTCAGCTCAGCTCAGTTCAGTGTCATCTCCACAGGAAAACTCTCTACATCCTACCACCCAGTCACTCTCTATTTTATTACAATGTTAGATTCTTCATAGTATACATCACATTTTTAAATTATCTTGTCCATCTCTCATTTATATATATATGTTTCCTGCAGGCAGGAACCTTGTAATTCTTGAACACCAAAAGGTATTCATGCCTAGCACTTTAAGTAGATACTCAGCATTCAAACAAGCATGCGCAAGCCCACAGGTGCTAACACCTAATTTCACAAAATATATTTCAAAGGCTGTTCTATTAATTTTTTAACCCAAATGTTTAAAATGCCACACTGTGTTATGCATTCATGAAAACAAACAAAATATCTGAAGTGCTGAATAACACCATAAATGGCAACTGTTTATATTTCTCAATGAAAAGGCCTGGTGAACAAACTAGTAGCCTTTCAATTCATTTGTCAGTTGTTCTCTTTGTTCTAAACTCAAAATGCTAAATTTATATGCATTATCTGGAAGTACCTGTTTGACTATAACTCTTAAGGTTGCTTATCTGCAATACTTAATTAGCTGAACTCTTCCTAGAAATTTTAAATATCATTTAAATAAAACCCATTTGTGTATTTTAATTCAGATGCTTTCCAAACAGATGTTCCAGTGATTGTCTTTGTCAGAAACTTCATAATAAGAGACAAATATATTTCCTTTACCTCTGTCTTTGTAATAACTGTCACTGTTTTGAGTCAGGTATTAAAAAAAATTACCTTTGGAATTAAACATGCTTGTAAGAACTAAAGGTATATTACAAGTATATTGTATATCCTTTAAAATCATATTTTGTGATTTTAAAGAAAGTTTTCTTACAAAGACAAGATCCTGTGCATTATGGTGCTTTTAATTAAATAACAATGAAATAACAAATGTATAAATTAGGGAAAAACACCTTATACTAATTTTTAAATTACCTTAAAACGAGAACTGAAAACAATCAAGAACAAAATTGCTGGTTCAATATTTTTCTTTCTACAGTGTTAATAATTGTTTATTCAAAATTTCTTCTGATCTGTGCATCTCAAAATGAAAAATCATGTCTTCCAAAAAACCTGCCACGGATCTGATCACATCCATGTAATCAGTTCCTCTAGAAAAGGGTTGCTAAAAACTTAGTTTGGTGTTTTTATCTGCTCAATGCTTTATTCAAATAAACTCTGTGTGTGCATAAAAATACCTTTTTAATTACTCATATTTTAATCACTGAACTTAAAAACTGTATGAATAAGGAATAAGAACATTTTAACAGTTTGGAAATTATTCAGTTTTTAAATCTTATTTCTGATATGGCGAAAATTCATTATTATAAACATCACATCTACTTACCTTTAATATAACCTTTTTCACGAACAGCTTGCAAAGTGGGGCGTCGTGTAAGAAACTTCTTTAAGTTTTTCTTGGTTTTTTTCTGTTCTGAAGAATCAATGCTAGGCACTTTCAAGGCTTAAAACAAACAGATATTAAGTACTTCATAAAATAAAAACCTTTTTGAAAAAAGTATTTTCACCTAACACTCATAAGTATATTAATCTCATATATAAAAATCACAGTATAAATTCAGTTATACTAACTTTAATATGGTTTAGAGTAACATGTGAAGAATCAAACCAACAGAAACACAATTTCAAAGTGATAAAACCGAACAAGGCATTTCATTTTTAATCACTAAGCACTAACCACAAACTGTACCTTCTTTGGTATATGTATCAAGGTATTCCTAAGTTATTCTAATTTATATTCACTATTTCATAAATGATACATCTTCTTTGACTCTCCATCAGTTTCAGAAGGTAAAAAAAGAACAGCAAAAAAGAAAAATAAAATCCATAAAACATACACCAAAAAATCCCTATTCTTCCCTATCCTTACTAAACTAAGGGGCAGGGCAGACAGAGAGCAAGAGAGAGAGAGAGTAAGCAAGAGAGAGAGAGAGAAAGAGAGAGAAAGATCACAATTATTTGTAGTTTACGGTAAGTCCCCTCATAATTATCTGTACTCTGAAATAAGAATAGTCTGTAAAGTGTTCTATATTGCCTTTAGTACTGATTTCGATTACAATAACAAAAATTCAAAAAGTAAATATCTTGAAAAATAACTAATTTGAGGAAACAATATATTAAAGAATTACAATGATAAAAATTTCATCTGTTGACACTGTTATATGGTGACAATGTCAGCAATATGCCTAAACTTAATTGGAAATATGTGGATTTGTTAAAATAAATTTAATGAAGTTCAGAGTCATAGCTAAAGGCCTATTTAAACAATTAATTCACAAGGGGCCTGCATTAGACAATGCTATTCATAAAATTGCTGGCGTTAGCTCTGGTTCTTCACATACGTGTGATCTGGAGATCTGAATACATGCAGCTGCACTTGCACAGACATATCCTCATGCAGAGACAGCTGCCTGGTGTCCAGTATAGAACCATTGCATATATCCCATGACTTAGCACTTTTTAAAATACACGATTCTATCTAGAACCTAAACAGTAATTATATATTTTAAATCAATATAGTTCACCTTCCTAGAGCCCTCAAAAGAAGTTTATCCTAATATGTTTTCCTTTTTTGAAGTATCACATTTCAGAAATAATATTCTAGGGACACACACGATGAGGGTGAGCAGCAGCAGCTAACAAAAAGAGGACTGAAACACTGAGACTGCAAGCACTTAACCTTGTAACTTTCTTATGACATTGGAGGTTTCACTCAGCCTTTACTTATTTAAAATCTTTGAAAAGCAAAGAAAATTAGCTCACTCAAACCACCTGCCAAACAGAGAAAGTAACTTACAAAGAAGTTTTTTAGGATCCTTATGGTCCTTTTCTTTATCATGCTTTTCTATTCCCGGTGAGTCTGGTATCTCCTCTTCAATTGCTTCTTCTGTTTCTACAGTCTGTGCATTAGAGATTTCCCAAACACACATTACTTTTGATATTACTTGAGATTTAACACACAAGATCAGTGAGTGACTGACTCTTCTAAATGACTTTAGGGAACCAAGTAGTATATATACAGCAGGTATGATTTAGATATTTGATGAGTCATTTCATATGGCATTAATTCTAAATTCCCAAAAATAAAACATTACTGGTAAGTCACAGAACGATGGGTTTATATTGATGATGAAGCAATCTTGCCTCACTTTGATCACTTGCATACTGAGTGACAGTAATAACAGTTAAAAGGTCAGGCTACAATCTATGGTGATAGAACAGGATGAAGCTACATACTGAGAAAACAGTGTATGGTAAAATAAAGTTGAACAGGCAACGGTGTATTAATTTTTAACACCAACCAGCTTTTTAAATTACACTTTGTGTCAATAGTTAATCATTACTCACAGACTCATGAATGTTAGGAACTTAAAGAAGTACTAGAGATCCTCATCTATAGTCTAACCATGATCACTTTTACAGGTTCAAAAACTAGACTGAGTTCTCAAAGCCAACCTTGTTTTGCCTTTCACATTGAGATACTTACTCCACTAAGACTTTATTTTTGCACATAACGTAGGGAGAGGTTCGAATTTCTTCTTGGATATCCAGTTGACCCAGCACCATTTACTAAAAAGTTTATTCTTTCTCACTATTCTACAGTGTTCTATCTGACATAAAGTGTCCAAAGGTATGAGGGTCTGTTCCACTGATTTCTGTGATCTATCTGGTTTGGACACAACACTGTATTAATTAATATGGCTTTACAAACTCTTGACATATGATAGATCAAGTCCTTGCACATTCTTCTTCAAAACTGTCTTGGATAGTCTTAGCCCTTTGTATTTCTGTATGAATTTTAGAATAAGCTTCTCAAGTCTCATCAGAAAACCTAATGGGATTTTGAGTGAGATTCAAAAATCTCAAATGTAGGAATTTATAAATCATTTGGAACTATATTATATCTTTACATTATTGAGACTTTAATTCAATGAGCATGATATACTTCTCATTTAATTAGGTTTTCTTTAATATCTCCCAATAAAGTTTTGTAATTTTCCCTGCAAAGGTCTTGCAGATCTTGCTACATTAATTTCTCAGTCTCTTTTCCCACTCAATTAACGGTACATATTTTAAAATTTCATAGTCAGCAATACATTCCTCTCTTTTCACTTGGTTTATTCCTGGCTCCTATAGGCTTCAATTTTTTAAAAAACCACTTTCTCTGCAAGGCCTTCCCTGATGCCTACACTAACTTAGCCCCTACTTCATCAGTGTTTTTATAGTGTGTTGTACATCCCATAACATCATAAAAACTCATCACATGTCATTATATGAACTGTTCAGTTGTCTGTCTTGAGTAATCTTCTGTCTCGGATGGCAAGCTCCATATAGACAGGTGTAGCATCTGGCTGCGTGCTGCTCTATCCCCAGAGCATACGGCATGCACACATTTATCAAATGAATGCAGCTAGATTTGCTTTCAAGAAATAGTGAGCAGATTATTGTGACTGGAGCTGAAAGCCCACATTGGGTAGAGTGCATGGCACACTTGAAAAGATAGACTGGGCTCAGGCTGTTGTTGAATTTTAATGGGAATCACAGAAGGTTTCTAACCAGGAGAGGATTGTAAAACTGACATCAGGAAGTTTCGTACAACAATGGCATTAAGAATGGATTGGTGGGACATGAGATGAAATAAGGAGAACTGTTTAGGAGGTTATTCTTATCCTAGCATAAACATATAAAGGTCTGTGCTGGTTTCAGGAATAAGTGGAAAGGAAGGAACAAGATTCAGAAATATTATACAATATTATAAACTACAAAGGGAGAATATATATATTGTAGATAGATTGATGATGAGTCATGTGCTAGAAGAAGTTAGAGGAAAGGTTAAAGTATACTCAGATTACAAATCTGGGTGTTCTGAACTTGAGTGAATCATAGAATTTTGGAGCTTGAAAGGATACTTAAGAGACAATCAAATCCGACCTTCCTATTTTATAAGTGAAATACTGGGGCCCATAGTGGTAGAAAACCTTGATAAGATCACAAAATAATAATTATGAGGCTACACCTATAAATTCTCTCAAAGACATCTTAATCTCTACTGAAGCCAGTCATTCCCAACTTTTCTCTGTCTTTAGTTTAAAACCATAACACACTCCCCTGAATATTCACTTTCATTTTTGTCAATGGCATACGATCCTTATTTAGGAGCCATGCCCCCATATGGTGAGTGGGTAAGAATATAGTCTAAGAAGATAGAACCCTGAATATAAGCCTGAGGTTCTTTTTGGTTGCTATACACAGAAGAAATTTACCAGGAACATGAGGGCACTGGTAAGGGTGGGGGGAGAGGTGAAACACCTGAAAATACCTTGAGAACAGGTACAAGAGAGGTGTCACTAGGAAAGAAAAAGTGCTAAGAGACTATACAGCTTTATTCATTTCACAATTTTGACCTGTTTCCAACTCATTCAGTCACTGAATAAATACTATGTACTAGGCACAATCTGACTGTCCCTTCTTATTGAACTATTTCTTTTTCGACCACTGCCTCATGTAAAAATTAATTAAAATAATTTAAATATTTTAAACAGTTAAACATTATATAAATGACAATATTAAATCATGTACCAGCTCCTGGGAATTACTGAAGTGACCATCATCTTCCCCTCCACTGTCAAACTATATATTAAAAATGTGTTTCTTCACATGTAACTTAGAATCTAGATATGTAGTAACCAATTAAAAAGTCAAAAAGAAAAGCTGCTCTGAAGTAAAAATATTTACCTATGTCAAACACATACCTGATTATTAATAGCAGTACTAAGAACTTTAAACCAATCATTAATAAAAGTGTCATTATCAGACTGAATTAGCAATTCTGTTCCTTGACGGGTTTTCAGCTTCAGAGAAAAAGAGAAAAAGGAAAAAAAAAAAAAAAAAAAGAGTATAGTTAGTACTTTCAACCAAATACATGTATACATTTAATTCAAACTCTAGAAAACCACCAGCAGAAGGTTAGATGCCATATATATTGTTTGATGAAAGATTTAGGTACTACACAGCAATGGAATATCTTTTATTTTAGTGTAAAATAATACCACCTGAATTATTTTATAAAACATCAAGTTTTTCTCAAAGAGTAAATTCTCAGTGAAAATCCAATATTTTAGGGTTCCAAATGCCAACACATGCTATAAAACTTGCTGAAATCTAATATACGGTATCATTAAAGTATCAAAGCTATACAGTGTAAAATAAAACTGAAACACAATTAATTTACAAAGAAATAAAACATGATATTTTTACATAAATCTGAGAATTTTTTTTCCCTTTGGTTAAAAATGTAGGAAGAGAATGTACTGGGTTGGCCAAAAAGTCCATTTAGTTTTTTTCCATAAAACAAAAGACTCATTTTTCATTTTCACCAATAACTTTACTGATTTGGATATTTTGAGTATGTCAGCTATATCTCGCTATTGGAATGAAGTGGGTAGAGGCCAGGAGTGCTGCTAAAGATCTTCCAATGCATGAGACAGCCCCACAGCAAAGAATTATTTGGCAAAATGTCAATAGTACCAAGAAACCTTGCAAACTACTTTTGACATGTTCGATCAGTCACAGCACCTTCTCCATACAGTGTACAAATCTTTTTTAGTTTTGTATTTTAGTTGTGTTTTTACCTTTCTTGAAATAATAAAGCGTACTACGTTGAAAATGTTGCATATTTTCTTCCATCTTCAATATTAAAATGGCTGCACAAAAATTCACCAATTTGGTATGATTTTTGAAAAAGCACTCTGATATGATAGTTGTCACAATACAATCTAACAAAATTGTTTCAAATGAACTTAAAGACAACTAAGCACTACTAAAGCCATCATACAGAGAAAATTAAATGAACTTTTTGGCCAACCCACAACAAAGAGACTTTCATTATTTCCTATTTAATAAGCAAATAATAATAGCTTAGTATAGAGACAGAAAATACGTGTCACATCTCTTTGGGGCAGAAATATTACTAAATTTACTAAATAAGGTATCAAATCATAAATTAACTCAAGTAAAATTACTATTGTATTATGCTATATGAAAGCAATAATCAATTTATGTATACTTTCTTTGGTTCAAAGTTTATTACATCAGATTGAGGAAGAATTTCAAGGTAGTTGGAGAAAGCATTCCTCCTATTTTCTCGTTGATAACTGTGCTGTTGTTGTTTTTTCCTACAGGAACATATGGCAATGTTTCTTAAACAACATTCTGAGACATAAGCCTCAAGCACAGTTCCTGAAGTAATGTTGAGAAAAGGTATTTGACCATGGAATCCTTTTCATTCTGGAATTAGTTTTTGACACTGCAAGGCTAACTGAGAAAACAGTGACTTTCTCATTTCTTTCTACAGAGTGGGTCAAGTCAGTCAACCAAAACTGAATAATCAATGCACATAAAATACTCTGTTAGAGGTTCTTAAAGATAAGGAAAAATACAGGGTCTCTGCTTAAAAGAACAAAATAACTTACAGATGATGATAACTCAAGGTAGTCTAAAATAAATACTTTTTAAAAAGCATAAACAAAGAGAAGCATCAGTGTTATGGTAACGTTTCTTATGGGCTTGGAAGATATGTAACCTGTAACAAGCAGACTAGCATGGGTCATCAGCCAGGGCAAAATAATAAAACTGAAAATCACAGAGGCAGGAAAAGAGCAACTTATCCAACCTGCCTAGACAACAAGCTAGGAAAGGACTAAAACATGAGGCCATAAAGGAAGGCTGGGATCTGAAAGACTGTTTGCAAAGATACCCTCAAAAACTCGTCCTATTTCTATATCCACACTGCTCTGGAATGTGACTTTGCTGCTCCTCAATCAGCAGGTGGACTCTAGTTCCCCACAACCCTGAATACTTGGCCGGCCTTCTACCTTGTTTTCACCAACGGAACACGCTGACATGTGACTTCTAAATTTAGGCCTCAGGAAATCTTGCAGCTTCTGTTCCCAACTCTGGGAACCCTGATACCGTCACATAAAGAGGCCTGGGTAAACTCCTTAACAATGAGAGACCTTGTGGAGAAAGAGGCCTAGCAAACAGCTAGCACCAATACCAGTCATGTGAACTAAACCATCCAGCCCCAGTCAAGCCACTAGATGACTGATGCCTCATAAATGGTTCCAGGTGAGATCAGAAGAACCACTCAGCTCATTATAGGCCAACTGAGCAAACAAAATGATTCTTTTCTTAAGCTGCTAAACTGTGTAGTAGTCTGATATGCAGCAATAAATAGCTGATGCAGAACCGTACATTACTGTGGAGGGTTCTTAATGACAAAACGTAAAAATGTCTTTATTTTTTTAATATTAGATTTCATAGGTAAAGGAAACCACACCCTTTTAATTGTCTCTGGGGAAAAGCAAGATCTGTGGAACAAAAGCTCGTAATATATAGTCTGAGATCCAATAATTTATGCAAATAAAGCCCAGATATTCACACTGGTTTTTTCTTAAATTATAATACAAACTGACTTAATGACCAAATTTGCCAAAACTAGTCATATAAATATACCATTTCCTGTAATAACTCAAAAAAGATCCAATTACTGTAGTTGAGAATGTGAATTACACTTAGAAAAAAATTCATTACCTCCAAAACATTTTTTTTGCTTGATTTATCCTTTGAAGCCATCTCAATTGTTGCCCCCTTAAGGTCCACTGTGAACTCTGGTTTGGACTGGTTACTCCCAAACTTCATTTTAGAAGAAAGGAAAAAACTTTATGTGATATTCATGTACACGTGTACATTCAAAAAGACTTACACCCAATTTTATATTAACAATAAATCAAACAGGTGATTATCTCAGACCTCTCTTTCTCTATTACAAAATAACAATTCCCACTTCAAAACTGAAAAATATCTGTAAGACGTTAATATAGTTCATAGAAAGAAAATGAAATGGCTCAACTTCTATCATAAGAAAAATACAAAATAAAGCCATATTAAAATCTTCTTGTCCAACAGTGTAGCACACCCCCACGCACGCGCGCACACACAGACGCACACAGAAAATCCAAACATTTGATGAAAAACTGGATTGGTGAGGCCCTCCAATATAAGTGGGGTATAAATTGGAACAACTCCTAGGGAGGGAAAATTGGTAATTCTATATTTACAAATTTACAAGCACATGTATTCTTTGGCTTAGCAAATCCATTTCTTGGCATTTATCCTAGACTTAACATGACATGTAAAATGATGTGTTCAAAAAGGCAAGGCAATATATGTATAAATAATATCTGGTAGATATTCAACCTAATAAACATTCTCCAAATCTGACTTTGTGATTCCAAGAGTTATTTCCTTATCAACTATTTATGTTGTCAACAACTATCAATAATTTATGACCAGGAAACTGTAAGCCCCATGTTCTTCTATTCAGCCTTTGTTAGAAATTATAACTAGAGCCAGATGCTATAAAGCCTTAGAAATTTAATGAGGAACTATGAAAATAATAGGAAGATACTTAACATGAGTGGTTTGAGAAGAAAAATAACTTTAGTTATTCGATAAACCAGATGAGAGAGATAAGCAAATAGCAGAAAATCTATGTTAAATGTAGACTTACACTGCTCTTGCTATCATTAACTTAAATTTTTGTTTAGTCTGTTAACTAAGAATAGAAAATAGGGCTAATGAACTGTAATCTTAAAGTCATAAAGATCCGTTAGAGGTAATTTCATTTCCTAAAATATTTTCAAGTCAAATTAGGTTTGTCATTGGAAATGGATCTTACTCACCAAATTTGTGATGACTTATTCACTATTCATAATGTCAGTGACTCTACTCAATAGCTTCACATTTAATAAATGGTTCAACTTCACCTTTTTCCTTTTACTTCATCTTTGCAGCTAGCAATGTGGACTTAAATAAGTACTTGTTATAAAAACAAAATTTAGGATATTATAATAAATAAAATAAAAATAATTGATAAAAATTTAAACTATTCTACAAAATCTTAGCCCTCTTAAGTACCTTTTGTCATTCAAAAGACATTTAATTAACCATAAAGCTACAATGGGCACAGATAACTCTCTGAGCAAAAATAATAAATCTCAGAAGTTATTAAAACTTAAATGTACACATTTAACAAATGATAAAAATCCATTTGTCATTACATGCTCTAGATGGTTTGCTACATATAAATTAAGATAAACATAACTAACCAAATAAGATATAATAACCAAATATCAATATAACAACATGACATGGAATGCTAGAAAGATGCACTCAATATGACTGGCAAAATCTTTTGTTTGTTATGCCTTCTGCTTCAAAATCTAGTCTCAGTTTTCTCTACTGTAATCATTTTCCAATGCATTCATAGCAAAGAAAATAAAATGACTGTGGCAAGGGGCATGCAACAAGAACACACACAGGGACAGCTCAAACAGGACCAGATTTTACATATGCGATAGCAGGCCAACTGACACAATTTTTCTAAGAAGAAAACAGCTAATGCAAGAGCTCAAAGATTGAGCCCTGCTGGCAGAATGACTTAATGGTAAAAGGGAAGAAAAATGACAAGGTCATAATATGGCACAATGGCAAAGCTGACACACAAGAGAAAAGCATGAAGGAACCAGAGAAGACAAAAATACAAATTTTACAAGCAGATATAACACGGCAAAGCTGAATGTCCAAATACTTTTGCAAAGGCCCTAATTTTATCTCAGAATATTTTATGACTTTGTTACTACATACAATCACATTTTATTTTTAAGATTAATGCTTGATAGAACATTATACATCAAACGAACTTTTCTCAGCTATAATCACAACAAAGAACTTGAGCGGTAAAGAAGTCATTTCTGGTCCTCTGCCATCTTGCTCTATCCCCTCCTCAGAAACCCCTAGGCTTTCTCCTTGGAATCTGCTGGCCAATACCAATGTCCTCTGGTATCCCTTTCAAAGTCTTAGATTGTCGGTCCTACCATCTAGGTTGCCTTTCCCTTCCTCTAGGAAAAGTTTTCAAACAGAGCTGATTTTGTCCTCCAAGGAACATCTGGCAATGTCTGGGGACACCTGTAGTTATCACAACAGGAGAGATGAGTGCTACTATCATCTCCTAATCACCCTGTAATGCATTGGACAGCCCCTACAACAAAGAATTATCTGCCTTCAAAAGTGACTTTTTAGAAATTGGAAGTCATGTATAAATTTGAATAACTATCAACGCATGATAATTTTTTAAGTACTTGAGCAATATGATGAATATTATCTGACAAGGAGTATACGACACACTGTATTATAACTGCGAATGTCTTGATTTCCGCCCATTACAATGTAAGATATGAAGACAGAAACCACAAAGTTTATTTCTAAACCTCAAAGTTTAATTCAATGCCCAGAACACAGTAGCTTTTCATGTCTGTTGGATAAATGAGGTAAGAGAACAGCAAGTATAATTTATATTATTGATATGACAAACTAGCAAATAACTAATATTCTCCAGAAAACTAGTGGACTATATCTATCCTTGTGGAAAAGAAAAAGTTCACTGGATTTTGGATGATTTGGCATCTGTCCAAAAATAAATCTTATACAGTGGAATTGTAGCCACATACGTATATTTCATTTACTCAATTTTAGTTATACATGGAATCAAAAATAAATACAAGGCATGAATGATTTTGATCAGCATTCCATTAATAAGTATATGCCCTGGATTGAGTATAAAATCTGAACTACTTCCTCAAGTAGATCTTGGTTTATGTTTTTGTACTGTGTGAATCAAATTTTTAAAGAACCATACTTCTGTAACACGACCTCTTAACATAAACCACCCAAACTCAACTAAAGAAAAAGCCATCTCTTCCAACATTAAAGGAAAAAATTAGCTTTGCTAGAGACCAAATTCTAACAGCATTTTCCAAAGAGATACACAGAGCAATTTTTACTATAGGTGATTTTTGTCTTTTTGGTTTCTATAGCATTAGCAGCTCATCCTCAGGTAAGAAGTGATTTCACTGTATAATCAAGATACATTTTATCTATAATAGATCTAATTGGTTAGAGCAGAGAAACAAAGTTAGGATCCTTTGAAATCTTTTTTAAACAATCATTATTACAGAGTTAATTAAGAAGCATCTTAATTGGCATTCTGTAACAGAACAATTAGGAAACAACCTAAATGTCCATCCTTAGAACAAATTATGAAACATCTACAAAATGAAATATTATTTAACCCTAAACAAGACTGAGGTACATTGTTATGGGCTGAGTGGAGTGATTTCCAATATATATTCCTAAGAGAAAAAAGAAGCAAAATACAGAAGTATACATAATGTGACAGCTTTTATCTATTAAAAAAAAAGAAAATGTAAGATATATATTGTATTTGCTGATTTTTGCATGATGAAACAGAAGAAATTAACCAGAAGTTAATAGCTACAAAAAAGCATCCTGAATAACTTTTAATACTTATGAATGTTGTATATGCATTGATATACAACGTGTGTGTAAAATACATTATATACACACAACTTTTATTTGAATAATCTTATTTGCTTTTACTTAGGCCATTTAAATTAGTTTTCATTCCTTTAATATGTGTTACATATGGGAAGAAAAAATCTAGGCAGTCTGAGATTTTTCAATTTGCTATAAAATAAAAATTAAGATTTTACTGCATTACCAAGCATTTTACCATATTCCAAATCTTTTTAGTTTTTATTGAGACTATAAAACAGTGTAACTGTATTTTTTAATTAAATCAATGTGAAATGATTATATGTAATTACAATTATTATTTTAATGCTCATGCAAGGACATATTCATTGATTTTTTAGAGGTGGGGGTGGGGAGGGAGGGAGAGAGGGGTAGAAAAACATCAATGTGAGAGAGAAACATTGACTAGTTGTTTCTCTTACATGCCCCAAACCAGGGACTAAACCCACAATCTAGGCATGTGCCTTGAGAGTGGGAGTCAAATCCATGACTTCTTGGTTTAAGGGATAATGCTCCAACTGAGATACACTGGCCAGGGCGATTATTATACGAGGTGTGTCCAGAAAAAGTCCAGCCATTGTTAATATAATGAGAAGTTTGTGCAACATTGATGTAACGTGGCAGCCAAGGGGAGTGGACTAGAATGTACATGCACTAGTCAGTGGGGGTGGTAGACACCATTGAGTGAGCATGTGTATGTAGCTGTTGCATTCAGAATGAATGAGCAAGTAGAGCAACAAATCTGCATCAAATTTTGTGTTGAGTTTGAACACTCCTCCACAGAAACTATTCAGATGATTCAAAAGGCCACAGCTATGGGCAACTGGTGACTGGCAGCTTCATCACGACGATGCACCAGCTCACATATCACATCTCGTGCAGTTTTTTGGTGAAACAGCAAACCATCCAGGTGACTCAGCCCCATGACAGCCCAGATTTGGTGCCCTGAAACTTCTGGCTTTTCCCAAAACTAAAATCACCTCTGAAGGAGATTTCAGACTGTCAATGAAATTCAGGAATTTGATGGGGCAGCTGATGGCGACTGGGAGAACTGTGTGAGGTCCCAAGTACCTACTTGAAAGGGACTAAGACACCATTGTCCTACGTACAATGTTTCTTATATCTTCTTCAATAAATGTCTCTGTTTTTCATATTACATGGCTGGCCACCTTCTGGAAAGACCTCATATATTAATAAAATAATAATAAAATTTCACTTATAGGCAAAAATTCAAATAGTGAATCCCTAAAGGTAAAAATTCATTAAGAATTCTACAACTTCAATATTGGCTAGGTCACTGAATTTTAAATTATGTTTCTGCAATAGTACTTAATTATACCTAATACACATTAAGCATTCAAAAAGTGTTAGCTGTTATGATGTCACAAATTATAATTTTTAATATTTGTACTATAAATCACTGAGGAATAATAAGAGTAAACACCCAAATAAACAAAAAACTTTAAAATCCTACAAGTAATGATGACATTTCTTTTTTCTTCCAAAAGCTGGGTGTTGTTATATATAGACATGAACAACTGAGCCACTCACTAGTATCTAGGGGTCAGATCACAGTTCAGTTGGAGTTGACACAGTACTGCTTATTTTCTGACTAAATACCTCAAACAGAAAAGTCACAAACATAGGAGAGCTTTAACATCCTGAAGATGGATCAAAAAACTTGTTTGTTCTATCATGCCTAAGCAGTAAGCCCATCTTCCAGTTCAATGGATAAAACAGAATTTGTTGATTTTAATAAAACTACTAATTAGACTTTTCTAATTAGCCCTCTTCTTTCTGATGAGTTGAAATGCATCTTTTACTAAGAAAACTTCATTTACTTTGTCTTTATTAAATTTATTGGGGTGACATTGGTTAATAAGACTATTTAGGTTTCAAGTGTACAATTCTATCATATGTATATTGTCTGTATGTTGCATGTGTGTTCACCACTCAAAGTCAAGTCTCCTTCTGTCACCATATATTTGGCTCCCTTTACCCTTTCCTACCTCCTCCCACTTCCTTTTGTCTCTAGTAACTACCATACTGCTGCCTACATCTATGAGTTTTTGTTCATTTCGCTTGTTTCCTGCTTTCTGTTTTATATCCCACATGTGAATGGAATGTTTCTTGACTTTTTCCATCAGACTTATTTCAATTAGTATAATATTCTCAACATCCATCCATGTTGTCGCAAATGGCAGTATTTCATCTTTTCATTTACTTTTATTTTCACACTAGCTATAGCTAGAAGGACTGTGGAATACTTAATGAACTTCAGGTACAAAAAATACTATCCACATAATTTAAATGTATTGCAACAAAAAGCCTCCAAAGAAAAGAAATACTTACCCAACTTGTGCTACTTCCTTGAGTTTTGGTAAAAAGTAAAGACGAGCCCTGCAACACAGCCCAAGAAGACAACCAGTTCTTTCTGTAATTATAAAGATGACCAGTGAGAGTTCAACTCCCCAGTTTTTCCAACTACATTTTAAAAATGAAAGACTATTTAGTGGTTATCAATGCTGCCCACAATTCATAGTCATTATGGACATTCTAATTGCTTTCACTGGGGCTATAAGGCTATTGGAAATTAATAATTTTATAGTCCCAACCTGACGATAAAGGCCCCAAAACAAATGAAGTTAATCAGAGATATAAGTTATCAGAAAAACTATATACCTAATTGTGTTCACATGATACTGATCCAGCACTGAATATAGAAATATAGAAAGGAGAAGCACATTTATTCTCATTCAATCCACACTCCAAAGGTAACCAATGTTCACCTTCAAGGGAAGTCACTTGCTGGAAGGCTAAAACAGATGTCAAATATGTCTACTACATATTTGGTAAAAAGTAAAGATGAGCCCTGCAACACAGCCTAAGAAGACAACCAGTTCTTTCTGTAATTATAAAGATGACCAGTGAGAGTTCAACTCCCCAGTTTTTCCAACTAAACTTCAAAAATGAAAGACTATTTAGTGGTTATCAATGCTGCCCACAATTCAGGCTTAACATACAGCTAAACATGTGACCAGTTTTGTGAAAACTCTACAGGCACTCAAAAAAAGGGTTTATTCTCCATTTCCAGAATATAAAATTTAATATCTATTGATCAGACCTATGTCATTACTTTATTTCTTTTTATGTCTACTTAAAACTTCAAGTAGTAAGGAAAAATAAAGTTTATTACTACTCAGTCAACTAATATTTCACAAGAACACTCAAAGGAAAAAAGATAATCTTTTCAATAAATGGCACTGGGATGCTTGGATATTCATACTTAAAAGAATAAAACTGGACCCAGATCTTACAACTCTACAAAAATTAACTCCAAATGGATAAGACCTAAATATAGGACCTGAAATCATGAAACTCCTAAACAAAAACAAAAAGTTAAGTTACTTGACATAATTCTTGGTAATATTTTTAAAAATATGACACTTAAAAGCACAAGCACAAAATAAAAAACAAGTGGGAGTACATCAAACTAAAAAGCTCTGCACAGTGAAAGAAATCATCAACAAAGTGAAAAGACAACCTATGGAATGGAGAAAAATTTTACAAACCATATAGCTGATAAGGGGTTAATATCCAAAAATACATAAAGAACTCAAACAACTCAACAGCAAAAAATTAAATAATCCAATTTAAGAATAGGTGAAAATCTGAATGGACATTTCTTCAAAGAAGGCATAGGAAAGCCTAACAGGCACATGAAAAAATGCTCAAATCACTAAAGCTAATTATAAGCACAATGAGATTATCACCTCATACCTGTCAGAATGGCAATCATCAAAAAGACAACAGTGATATGGAGAAAGAGAACCTTGTGCACTGCTGGTGGGATTACAAACTGGTACAGCCACTACTGAAAAGAGTATGGAGGTTCCTCAAAAAATTACATATAGAAGTACTTTATGATCCAGCAATTCCACTTCTGGGAATATATCCAAATGAAACAAAAACACTAACTTGAAAAGATATCTGCATCCTCAAGTTCATAACAACATTATCCACAACAGCCCAGGCAAGGAATCAACCTAAGTGTTCACAGATGGATGAATAAAAAAGTTGTGGTAAACATACATATAATGATGCATTATTCAGCCATTAAAAAACAGAAACAAAATAAAACAAGGAAATCCTGCCATTTGTAACAACATGAATAGAACCTGAAGGCATATGATAGGTGAAATAAGACACAGAAAGACAAATACTGTATAATCTCACTTATATGTGGAATCGTAAAAACAAATAAAATAAAACCTCACAGAAAAAAAGCAGAGGGTAGGGGGAGGAGAAATTGGAGGAAGGTGGTCAAAAGGTACAAACCACCATTCTAAAATAAGTACTAGGCATATAATGTACATGATGACTATAGCCAACACTGCTTTATAATATACACAGGGAAGTTGTTAACAGAGTAAATCCCGTGAGTTCTCATCACAAAGAGAACATTTTTTTCCTTTTTTTTTTTTTTTTTTAAAGTATATTTTATTGATTATGTTGTTACAGTAGTTCCAACATTTTTTTCCTTTTTTCTTTTCTTTTTATTGTATCTATATAAAATGGATGTTAGCTGAACCTACTGAGGTAATCACTGCACAATATATGTAAACCAAATCATTATGCTGTATGCCTTAAACTTATACAGTGATGTATGGCAATTATTTCTCGATAAAATGAGAAAAAAAAAGACAAACTTTTCAGTTAAGAAAAAGTTTACTATTACTGAGTTTTTATTTATTTTTCATGTTATTATCTGTTCTTTTTGCTTATGGTTCTTCACGCTTATTTGTTGAATGGCTATTCTCAATGATTAATATTCACAGATTTATTCACAGTGCTTTATCACTTTAATGTAAGTACTCATCTTTGTGATGTTTAATGCTTTTACCCTGAACGTGCCTGGAATTAAGATCCTTATTCCTGCTTTAACTCTATCTCTGACAAGTCTTCTTTTTTTTTTTAAAACCTTTCTGGATCATTTTTAGATATCTCTTTTGTAAATAATATTTAGTGGGGTTTTATTTTGCACTTCAGTCTGAGCACCTTTTATTTTCAATAGATGAGTACAGTCCATTTACATTTGTGGATATTGATATGATAGATATGTCTGCCACTTGTTCTGTCATCACTTTGTTATATTTTCATTTTACTTTACTATTTTGTTTTGTGTATATTTTGGAAGAACTTATTTTTATTTGTAAATTTTTTAGTCAATATCTGTTCTTAAATAATGTCTGCTGACTCCCTACACTGAAAAATGCTAATATATATTTCCATTTAAAATAAACTTCAGTTTAATTTTCAAAATTAAAACTAGAACTAATAAATATATGTGAGAACAAATACTGAAATTTGAACGCTGAATTAACAACAGTTGCCTCAAGGACTGAAGCACTTTGTGTGAATGAGTTACAAAGAGAATCAGTCACATTTTTTTGTGTGGAACCCAAATTTTTGCCTGAAAAAAAGCCTAATAGACACACTATGGTTATTTAGACTTGATTATTTGGCAAATAGCTATTATCCTACATATTAATCTCTTTCATTTCAAAGACAATAAATAATAGTTTTTGACATGTTAGATGTTGAAGTGGATTCACAAAAAGAGAGGCACTCTGTCAAGATATAATTACTAGCATTCACTGGATACTGGAGTGCCACAAAGAATTTCAGAAGAAGGTTAGTCTACATTTTACAGAGCCTTTGCATGGATCCTGAATAGCTCTGGGTTGCAATGAAAGAAATGGGCATATCTCAGTACTGGATTGTCCTGATGTGCAACATGTACTATGGACAGGAGATATTGTCAGGGCAAAATATGGAGAGACAGGATGGTTTCCTATACGAAATGGTGTCAGACAAGGGTACATTTTATTTCCTTATTTGTTTAATTTGTATGTAAGTATTATACAATGTGCCATACAAAAAGCTGGGCTAGACTCAAGAGGATGGAGGAGTGAAAATTGGTGGAAGAAATATCAATAACGTAAGATAAGTTAAAATGTGCAGATGACACCATCATACTGGTGGAAAGCAGCAATTATTTCAAACAACTTCTGATGAAAGTGAAAGAAAAAAGTGCCAAAGCAGGACTGCATTTGAACATTATGAAGACAAAAATCATGACTACAGAAGAAATACACAATTTCAACATAGACAATGAAGACACTAAAATTGTTAAAGATTTTGCTTACCTTGGTTCAGTCATCAATTCAAATGCAGATTGCAGCCAAGAAATGAAGAGAAGGCTGACACTCAGAAAAGCAGCAATGGAAGAATTAGGGAAGATCACTAAGAGCAAGGATGTGTCATTAGAGACCAAGGCGAAAATCATCCACACCCTCATATTCCTAATTACTATGTATGGATGCAGAAGTTGGACAGTAAAGAAGGCTGATAGGGAAAAAATGGATTCACTTGAATCATGGTGTTGAAGAAGAGCTCTAAGGACACCCTGGACTGCCAGAAAGAGGAACAAGGGGTCCTAGAGCAAATTAAGCCTGAACACTGCTGGAGGCAAAATTACAAAACTGAAACTGTCCTACTTCAAGCACATCATGAGAAAGCAGGGTTCTTTGGAAAAGACAGTAATGCTGGAAAAATTAGAAGTCATCAGGAAAACAGAAAGACCAAATATGAGATGAACTGACTCCATAAAAGAAGTCATAGGTATGAGTCTACAGGAGCTGAGTAGGGTGGTTTAGGACAGAAATAATAGGCTCATTCATCCTTGGTGGTCAGGAGTTGTGCTGACTCAATGGCACATAACAAACTTTTGTTAGACAAGAAAAAGTTAAAGGTTACAAACAGAAAGTAGACTTTGGAAAGTTTGGCATATCTACCACTGTGAGGTTGGCAGTTTTCTAATACTTAATGACTTTTCTGATACTACTGATTTGTGATTCTTTGATATTATAAAATAAAATGTGTCAACACTTGAAATCAGTGAACTTAGTAAACTGGTCTTTTTTAAATGACCTACAAGATGCTACAAAATTATGCATGAGTAAAGATTAACTCAAAGTGCAACATAGACCCATGGATTTTAATGTAACTGAGTATGAAAAGTTCACTGATGGTTTTTCAAAGTCTTCAATGCAACTAACATTAAAAGTTTCAGTGCAGAAAAAAATATGCACAGTTATCTCAAAAGGCTATTAAATATTAAAGTATTTCTCCCTTTTCCAACTTTATCTGTTCAAGGGAGGATTTTCTTCATATATTTCAACCAAAATAATATGTCACAATAAATTGACTGCAGAGATGAGAATCCAGCTCTTTCATTAAGACAGATATTAAAGATTTGTTAAAATGTAAAACAATGCCATCCTTCTCATTGAAGTTGTTTTTTTTGTGCGTTTTTTTGTATAAAAAAAGGTTTTTCTTCATAAAAATGTTATCCATTTAACATGTAACAGATCATTAGTTTTAAAAGTTAATATTCTGAAGATTTCTGCTTTAATTTCTCATAGTATATATCTATAAACTACATGAACAAAAGTTCTTTGCCATGATTAATGGTTTTTAAGAGTTTAAAGGGGTCCACAGACCATAACATATATGAACCACTAATATACTGAAAATTCAAAGACTATCTTGCTCAAATCTCTGTAAATAAATTTGAAGATGATGAAATGGATGATATCTTAGGAAAACATAAATCACCAGAAGTATTCCAAAAGAAGTAGAAAATCTAAAATTATCACAGTTAGAACAACAATAAAAACAAACTGGCCAAAGAATTATGTGCATTTTATACACTCAAAAAAAGAGAAAGTGAAAAATAAACATTCAATTTACAGGTGACTTCTACTAAAGAACAGTTTAAGGAACAGATAATTACAGTATTGTAAAGCTATTTCAGAGTATTTAAAACTTCTAAATACTAAAATCTAACAAAGACAGTTCAATTAAAGCACAGAATTGATTACTCATCCATATAGATTTGATTTTAAACTTTCTTAAAAAACACCAATCTATTTTAATTATAAAATCTTACAAAGATATTAACCAAAATAACCAACAACCCTATAGAAAAACAGACAAAGGGTATGAACGGACAATTCAACAACAAAAAAAGAATACAAATGGCTTATGACACTCTACCCCACCCCATACACACAAAGATAAATGAAAACACCATTCTCTCTCTAATCTCTATTAGCAAAGATCAAAGAATCTGACGACATATTAAACTGGTAAAGGTGTGGAGAAATCCATTGCTACTGGGAGGTAGGAACTGATTCAATGCTTTAGAGAACAATTTGGAAAACTCCATCAAAATGATCACTGCATATGGTTTAGCAATTCTACTTTTGGAAAATTTATTCTACAGGCCTACTTACATACCTATAAAATAAACTATGCAAGATACTAGGTATAATTTTCTTATAATAGCAAAAAAATGTAAACATCCTAAATGTCTACCGACAGACAGGCATAATTACATTCCTGAAAATAACTAAGTTAAATGAGCTGTAATACAGTCATACCATATGTAACTAAGCAGCAGTTAAAAACAATGTGGCAGCCCTACATGCAATGAAATGAAAGCATTTCCAAGATAAACTGCCAAAAGATTGTGTGTGAAAAATTAATCTACGCACAAACAATATATTATATCTCTGAAGGAAAAACACTGCATCTCATTAGGTTGCAAGGTAACTGAATTTTAACTAAATATTGTGCATATCTTTGTTTTATGTCATGTATATTTATTAGTTATGGAAAAAAATTAAAATAAAGCTAATTCTTGCTCAGAATCCTCTGCCTTTTCACCTCTGAATTTAATTTCACCTTAATATGTCACAAGAAAGAAAAATTTTCATACATTTCATAACAATCCTACATATATTAGAAAATATATTATTTGAAATTCTTATGAACCTTTTAAGCATTTCTACTAGAATATAATTATATCCAGTTTTTATTTAATTGCAATCAGATGTAACATGTCAGAGCATTTATGATTTGTGTACTTACCGAACCTTTTTTCCATTTTCAGTAATTTTCGTTACATTTAACAATCCATATTTCTCTTGACCCTATGGAACAGGATACTGTATATATACATCATTCATATAGACAATGAAGTCCAAGTGCTTACATATGTCTGAATCAAAATGATCTAATACTCTAAAAATTAGCTTAAAAGAAAAGATTAGTTAGTATGTAATGTATTAGTTCTTTTTAGAATATAATTTCCTAATACATCTGTAAATTTATTTTCGGTAATTCTATAACTAAAAGCTTTCTTTTCACAAGTCACAGCAGCTATAAGGTATTTTGCCATTAAACTGAATTTCCATATAAATGCTACAAGTCAGCACTGAAAAAAAATTTATGACTTCCTGTTCAAAGAAAGTAATATAGTCCTATGATAAATTTCACAAAGAATGAATTATTTATTTGATGTTACTTTATAACAATGTAGTCAGAAAATTATTTAAGGTATTATCCCACTTTGTCAGGATGCAAAAACTAGGAAGAAGAAATGTAGTAATGTATTTAAAAAACTACTCGAAAGTAATGGTACTGTGCATAGAACTGGCCTTAATGTGGCATAAAAAAAAAATCAGTATGTGTTTCATTAAACATACTATCAGATGGTACATTGGGCTCTGGAAAAAAATAGATATATTAGTCAGTTGATGTCAAAAACAGTGACGTAGCTTTATCATCAAACCCAATGAAGGCAAAAGTCACTATGTTCAAGTTCATGTTTCTTAAAATTCTTCCTGGTGGAACTAAAGCAGCACTTTCTCATCGCTTTAGCTTCCGATATTCAAATGAATTTAATTCAGATCATTATGCCTATAGTAATCATCAACATAAGGAAGCACTGTATGTACATGACAGAGCTGTCAATTTTATTTCAGCTGAAACATATATACAGAAAAGATTATTCCCATTTCAGAATTTACTTCTGACTTTTAATTCACACCTCAGCTATTTTTTCCACGTACTTTTATTACAAACAATAAATAAATTTTCCTTGCATGGGAGATAAACACAATATTAAATATTTTCTTAATAATGTCTAAAAAATAATATTTAAATGTTTGTTTGTCTGATAAGAATTCGCACCTATAAACAAAGCTAACACTTGCTGATCCACATTTTTGGCACACTGAAAACTTGGGAAATATATGAAATTTTTATATAATTTTTTCATAACGTATAGGTTATATCTCCTTAGATATGCAAGTCTGTTATGTTTTATAAGAGCTCTTTGTTGTCTCTCAAGAAAAACATCAATTACACAGTTACAAGTATGCGCAGGATGTTCAGTAAGAACATTCCTCCATTTACTATCAGAAGCTGGGAGGAAAAAAAATAACTTTCAATGATATAGGAACTAAGTAACAACATTAACCTGAGAGAATAGGGATGTGAGTACAGGAACTGGAAGAGCAGAGAAATAGGAAACAAGCCCATAAAAAACGCCCAAACTGAAACTCACAGGGCAACAAAGCAGAGGCAGCAAAGAAATACAGGTGTCAAATCATGTAGGGACAGCCATAGTGACAAACAGCCTAAGCCTAAGAATGAGAGAGAGACTCTAGATCAGGAATTCTTACCTAAATTAACCGACGGACTGAAACTGGTACTAAATTGTGCATGTATATGCATCATTCAAGGAAAGGGTCCAAAACTTTCACAAAATTTTCACAGGGATCAAGACCCAAGTACTAAAGCTCTAAGTATTAAATACTCTAACTTAGACATAAAATATGAACAAAATTTGCCATATCCAAAATGTGCAAATTCAAAAACGATTACCATACAATGTGATAAGTGCTATGAGAAAGATGTATCTAACTCAACCTGGGAAAGAATGCTTCCTGGCGACTGACACTTGAGCTAAGGAATATGAGTTAGCTAGATGGAAACAGGAGATGGAAAAACAAAAACAAAAAAACAGACACTACAAAGGCACAGGAGCTAGAGAGAATGTATCATAGTGAGGGCCTTAAAGTTCCCTCAAGAGAAGAAAAAAAAAAAAAAAAAAGTTTCCTCAAGAGTATTAGGTGAAAGGGAAGATCTGAAGGAAACTCCCAAGCTTGAGTAAACTGGGTAGATGGTTGTATCTCAGCTTCAATGACACCTTTTAAGAGCTTTCCCTGACCATTCTAAAGTAGGAGTTCCTCCACCCAGCCCATTATTTACTTCTGCCCCCGGTTTGCTTTTTTCATTGCACTAAATGCAAAGTACAACTACATAGCTATTATTTATTCACTCTCTACTCCATTAGGCTATACGCTGGGACCTCATTCATTATGTTCATCAATGTAAGACCAATGCCTAGTACAGAGTCTAACACTGTAGTTCAATCCATATTTGTTAAATACATCAACATATTAGCAGTTCTATCACAAGAAAGAAATATAAGCTGTAACTTTCAAACACTGAAGATTCTGAATCTGACATAAAAATGCATGGTGGGTAGATAAATACAGGTTTGGCTGTACAGGTGAGAGGTTTGTGGGAAAATATTAGATCTTTATTTCAAACTAACTGGTGTATTTTCCCTACTTAACATGATTAAAAATTAACCAATGTTTTTTTGTGTTGATTACTAAAATAACTTCATAAAAATATCCTAAGTCCAGTAAAAAACACTCATTTTCACACATGAATATATCTTGGCCTCAATATAACTGATATTTAAAACTTCATAAAATAAGCAAATGTTTTAATAAGGATTAGCAAAACATGGTTAACTTTTAACCAAAAAGATTATGGTAAGAATATCCTACCCTAATAAGGCAAGAAAATAATACAATGTCAGTATTACTATTAAGTAATTTGGGAAAACTTCCACAGGCCCATAATCACTTCGCAGGTTCCAGAACTTCTAATCAATGTGGCATTCATTAGGCAAAATAGGCATTTCCCAATTTCGGCTAACAAGCAGTATGTACCAAAATCAATACAGTCCAGTTCCAGCTGGGTGGCTTGGTTGGTTGGAACATCGTCCGGCACACCAAAAGGCCGCGGGTTTGATTCCCAGTTGGGGCGTGTATGGGAGGCAACCAATTGATGTTTCTCTCTCAAATCAATAAACATATCCTTGGGTGAGGATTTTTAAAAAATCAGTACAGTCTATCCAAATCCTTATGTTCAGTTAATCATGTAATTGTTTAATACTAAGATTCTTATAATACAGAAAAAGTAAACTTGCACAATGATAGTGTTGAAAAAGAGCCAGAAACTTCCAGAACAGGTAAATCCACAGCAATAGAAGGCAAACGAGTGGTCGGTGAGAGGACAGGGAAGGGAGGTGTGGGCATGTACACTGACTGCTTCACTGTGAGTTTCCCTCTGAGGAATGACTGTGTCTGAAACTAGGTAGAAGGGATAACTGCACATTGTACATATATGAAATGTCACTGAACTGTGTAGTTTAAGACAGTTAAAGTGTAATTTTTTTACATGAATTTCAGCTTAATAAAAAATTTTTAAACCAGTGTTATTAAAAAATTTGATATTCAAATTATATTTTTTAAAAGCTTTAAAATAGTATTATTAAATGGAAAAACGACCAAATTTGTCCATTAATACTTTTCTTAAAGAAATGTTGAAAATTTCTTTTTCTCTAATATCATAATTGGAAATATAAGTTGAAAAACTCAAGTTTCCAAACTGTATATTCTAAAATTTTATTCAGTATTCAGCAATCTAGAACTTTAAAATGCATGTTCTAATAGGTACACTGGGACAAAGAGATTAGGTTCAAATCAGCCCATAAAATCCTATTTAAGCAATACTGCTGTCATATTGTAGAAAATGTAATAACTTTTAAAAATGTACACACTGCCATTTCCAAAAACGATGTGCAGGAACTATGAAAAATAACAATGCATTTGAAAACTAGAAATGAAAAAAAAAATGAACATGTTTAAAATTTATATTAAGAAATGGAGTTTTAAATTGGGTTTGATTAGAAGAGATTGAATGAAAATACGTGGACAAGGCCTATCAAAACAGACCAATGTTTTATATAATTCTATTCATACGAAATGTCCAGAACAGGCAAATATAGTGAGACAGAAAGATTACTGAGTACCATCCTTAAGTAACCTTCAGTAACAATTTTTGAGATGATGCAAAGTCTAAAGTTGACTGTGATGACTGTTGCACATATCTGAATATACTAAAAACAACTGAGTTATATACTTTAAATGGGTTAGCTGCATGGTATGTGAATTAATTTCAATAAAGCTTTGATTTAAAAAAAACTAAAAAAAGAGTTTGAAGAGGTAGATGGGCAGTTGGTAGAGATTTTAAGATGACATCAATAACTAACACTGATTATTATATCATTTTCATCTCTAAATTTGTAGCTTCCTTTTCCTTACCACTAATGGCTTTATACCAACCATATTTTAACTCACAAAAAAAGGGGGGAAGGACCTCCTTGTATTAACTGGGTAAGAGTGGGAAAAACTAGCAAGACTAGGTGGAAGCAGGGCAAAGGGAAAAGAGAGGAGCAAAGTAGAGGGAGGGAGGAGAGGTCAACGGGGCAGAAGCCTCAGTGAGGAAGGCTGACAGCATGGAAGAGGTGGTTTCCCAGCATTCCCCATTCCATGGGAAAGGAGTGCTGTGTGGAAACAGACTTGGCCTCAGAGTTGTTCACTGTTTTGTTTTGTTTTTTCCACTTGAACATACACAAAGAATGAAAGACAAGCAACACTGGTGAGGCACTTCCTATGATGGCCATCAGAGGGTATCATGAGTCCAGGATGGTCTTTCAAACTCTTCAGAGAATGGCTAATGCTTGGAAAATTAATTTGCAAACAGGCCTTTGTACCTCTATATAGAACATTTACAAAGTCTTATTTCTACAAGTACCTAAAAATTCCCTTTTACCAAAATATGTATAATTTATAAAAGGTCTTATTAGGAATTTTATATTACCTATATTTAAAATAAGTTAAAAAAAGGTTTCTGCTTTTTTCCTAGATGGACTGCTAGAGCATGGTAGTAACAGCACCGTAAATCCATACAGTAATTCTTTACAAAATCACTAATATGTTCACATTTATTTTTAAGGTTTATGAACCCACGACTGTGTTAAATAAGGCAAAAGATAAAAAAGTAAAAATGTAGTCCCTATCTATCCCTTAGGAGTTTAAAACCTTAGTAGGGAGACAAGGGATACATAAGGTAACTTTAGCCCCTTCAATGTAATACGTGATCTGAAAGTTCAGTAGAAAAAAAAGAAGGGGTGGGGGGAGAGACAATCATTATACTGCTGAGATTATTCTGGACATTGGAGGCAGGGGAACTACCTGAGCAATGTCAGAGGGAAATGTATACAACAAGTGACATGAACCATCAAGACCTGACAAAGCTAGGGAATGGAGAAAGTTAGAAAAATAAAACTAGGCATCTGTGGAAATCCTTGCCTCTGACTAAGCCTTCAGAAGAATCTTAATAAACAACAGTCTATATAGTTTTCATAAAATAAGAAGGTAACAAAGTTTGTTTTTAGAAGCTTTAAAAGTTTCATTTATTCATTCAATAAACATTTAATGAACAGCTACTATCTGGCACTGCAATAGGTATTGGGGTGATGCTGTTTCTTCTACTCTAATGAAGCTTTTCTTTGTCTAGTGGGGAAGGCAGGTTATTAACAGATGGTTCACGGTTACTAGAAGACATAAGAAACGAAGAGTTACTCAATTCATGTAATCAAGTGTCATATAATTAAATGCCATGAAGAGTACTACAGGAAAACCTGACCAAATTTAGAAGATTCAAATAAAAATTCTCTGAGGAAGCAAAGTCTGAACTGAGCTCTAATGAATAAACAGAAGTTAATCAGTCAAAAAGATGTGGGAGAAAAATGTTTCAGTGGGCAGAGGAATGACAGTGCAAGGACCTCGAGCTGTAAAGCAGGCTCCTTTGAGGAATGAACAGAAGGGCAGTGTAGTCTGAGGAAAACAAGGCAGGAGGAAAGATTAGGACCAAGAAGAATAAGGTGAGGCTGGAGAAGCAGTCAAGAGCCAGAGTACTCATGATCTTGTAGTCCTCATTAAAAATCACAGCCTTCATTCTAAAAGAAAATAGAAGCCACTAACAGAGAAAAGCAGGATCAACAAATTACAGAAAAGACTGGGGGGAACTTCATATACAGAGTTGAAGTACAATTTCATCCCAGTTATGACAGGTACATAGAGAAAGGTCACTCGGAGGTTTTCCAGTTTATGGAAAAACTTGAAGTTGAGTTTCATCTCTCCAGTATTCACCTAGCATAGACTGAGCAATGTATTTTACAGCTTAGAAAAAAACAATGGCCTTTATGCTCATTAAGGAGAGAAATGCTTCTTACCTTTGGACTGCTCGCCTGAAGAAAATAAGGTCAAGTATAATTTGATAGGATTCTCCAGGAATCTTTATATTTATTTTTAAAAACCAAACAAATTCATCACTTACAAATATGGTATATACATTAATCATTTAGATACCATATTTTGCACAAAAAGGAGCTTTTGTATCAACAAAATCTGACTTTGAATTTAAATCTATTTCAATTATAATTATTCTTTTTTTTCATCCTCACCCAAGGATATGTTTATTGATTTTTTTTTTTTTTTTTTTTTGAGAGAGAGAGATGAACAGACAGAGAGACACACTGGTGTGAGAGAGAAATACTGATCGGTTGCCTCCAGTACAAGTCCCTACTAGGGATCAAACCTGTAATCTTGTAATTATTTTTAAAAAGAAAAGAACGATGAAATTTAATAGAAGCCCAAGAAATATTTAAACATTATACTTTGAGAAAATTAATTTATTGAAATTGATTGAAATAGCTGGACTAAATTTTACTACAAGCTGCTATCATACTAACTGTATCTTGGTGCTTTGGTGAAGAGGGAGAAGACTCATTTTCAGGAAAGCAGGGTTTTGAGGCAGGTGGAGATTCCTATAAGAAATAAGTAATGAAAAATGTTACTCTATTTTATATAATTACATTACTCCTTCTACTCACAGTGGGAGAGCTTAGTAGGGAAAGCTAAGAAAATTATTTTTCTAGTTATTTTCCTTTTATATTGAGCTCTGAAACTATAATATGGTACTGATTTACAAACTACAGATATCATAAAGTTTATGAAATAATGGCATAATTTATACCAATTAGTTAAATTTAAATACTATATACAGAATTACCCAAAAGAGATGATGCATGTTGAGTTAAAATCATGATGTCACATCAGCTTGAATTAACCACATTTAATCTAAACACTGTGGATAAAAATGTAATAGTCACTATTCTGACTTGCTCTTGGCATTGTAGGTATGAATATTCATGATTAGGCAAAGAACAGCCACAGGAATTACTTGACAACGGTCAGAATAAGAACTTTATTTTAGTCAACAGCTATGTAAGAAATTAAACTGCTATTAATATTTAGAGTAATTTACAACTAACTTTCTAATTATTAGAAATCAGACTTTTTAAATGCAAAAAAAAAAAGACACCTCAGATTTAAAGATTAATAACTCACCAGAAAAAAACATTTTAATGTCTAAGCCTATAAGAATACAACAGGGGCAAACCAATAATGTGTATTTCTAAAGCAATTCTGCTTTGTCAATTATTAAAACATGGTTTGTGATTTCTACCACACATGTTTATAAGACTATTCATGGAGGATAAGGCTGAAAAAATATTTTTTGGGTATCAACAGCCAAGCTCCATTTAAATTTTCTACATTCCTCTAGATGCTTTGAATAATTCCAAGGAAAAAGAATTTTAAAAATCATATGCCAATAGCTATTGTTAATTTTCCTACAAAACCAAATAATCTCTTTGAACATTCATCTTCACATCTGTATCAGTCCACTATTCTATGCTTATGAAACTGTATAAGGTACTGTCAACAAACTGGGGCATTTGTATTAAATCATAATGCAAAAAGTTGGTAACTCAACATCCACTCAATTGGGGAAAAGTCTTCAGATTTATATGCTATTATAATATGTAAACAAAGAAACTAGGCAGTAGTGCAAATTTACAAGAAAAACCCTTGAAGGGACAACTTCCAAAACAAACATTCTCTCTCTACACTATTAACGTAGAAAATACTAAAATCATGCCAAACATTTATTTACAAAAAGGAATTACACTTAATGTCCAAATTTCAGTTTAGCCTAATTTAAGTACTTTTTCTGATGGCTTCAAATGTTTCACTTTCAATTTCTTGACTTCTAAAAGTGTCTAATATTAAAATAGTCTGAGAAAAAGGAAAGATCTGATGACCCACAAACTAGAAAATAAGCAAATGAATAGTAATTGTAATTTATTTTTCATAGCATATCAGTCCTACAGAAAGAAAAGCCCCATCAAATGGAGTAATTACGTGTAACAATCTTATTATGGACAAGAAACAATTTTACATTTACACATTTATCTATATATACTCATAAATGTCAGAGAAGGAAAACTCTGACTCCAAAAAACCTCCGCTGCCTTGCGGCATACCTCTTCAGGGGAAAGGCTAAGGGAGTAAACCCCAACAGAAAATCCGGAGCCGGAGTCCCTAAGGCGGTTTGACGTTGTAGTCAACACCGGCAACTCCTGCGGCGCACCTGAAGCCAAGCTGTATTGACTCCGTCTTTCCCTTGGACCCTTCAGCTGCGAAGAGAGGGGGGGTCTGCTGCATGGGCAACAGCAGACCCTCCATATCACCCTGCCCAGGCTCTGTAGCTTCAGCTTCACTGGAGAGGACACTCCAGCGTCATCGCAAGATGTCGATTCAACACAAGAGGAGACAGATACCATGTCACTCCCGAGTCGAACTGCACAGCCATTCTCGGCGGTGCAGATAGACTCTTAAGAAGCTACACCATCGTCTCTCGAGACGGACGGCTGCCGACGACGACGACTCATAAATGTTTATGTATATATAGATATATATTAAATGTCTCCAAACAGCAGGTTTTAGTAAAAAGCATACACAGGCAGAAGCAAACAGATGCACTACACACACACACACAAAATATACACACACCTCCCTTCTCCAAGGTTGTTGGCAATATCATAATGTTTGCTACACAGCAGGTTTCTATTATTACATTTCACGTTATATAACTTTACCCCTTTATATTAGTCAGCTGGTTTGTTCTGGTATAGTTCTTCTTTCATAGCCTCAAATCTTAAAAAAGTATTATTAGGGGATGATAAAGAAAATTTTATTAGCTGAAGCTATTATCTGTGATTTTATTTATAAAAGGTAGGTGGGGGGAAAAAGACATTTCTACCAAAAATAAGTGAATCTCTGGTCTCAAGAAAATCATGTCCTCACAACTCTAAAACAGATGAAAAAGGAAACATAAAAGAACTTTATGAAAATTATTCTAATTGAAAATAAATTTCAAGGAAGATTAAAAAGGAGTAAGAAATTATAAGTCTATATCACCAAAATAATCACCCTTTTTGCTCAGCATTCAGAGGCAGTGGAATTGGTTCAACAATGGCTTTTACATTAGAGAATTATATATGGTATTTAGGAGCTTTTTCTATACCCTGAATTGTAATCTGGTTCTTGGAGTAAAACGAGTTTTTCTTTGAAAATCTCTAGGAATCTTACCTACTCAGGTTACTCTCAATGCTAATATATTTTCAAGCATTCTTCAAGAGCACAATCCCCAGAATTTCAATCCTTTAATATGCCCTCTACATTCAACCTTACAAAACAGAAATGAGAATCTGACCACTTTCATTGTTGTTCTATTACTCCATCTTATGAGTGTAAACTGTTTCTACAGTTCCACAAAAATCCTCCTTTTAATTCAACAAAGACCAATTTCAGTCGCTTGTAGTACAAAAAAACAAACAAAAAAACTTGTCTTGACTGATAGGTTGAGATAATTTTTAAAGGAATTTAAGACTAAAGTATCCAAATATAGAGAAATATGCTTTAGAAGAGTTCATTCTGTTTTTAGTAACACACCTAAAAACGCAAGAAACCTGTTAACTATGTCAAAAGAGAAGTCTAATAGTGAAATTTTTAAAAAGTCCCCATGAATAATTATCCTTCTAAAATAATTTATTTAGTATTGGGATGTTACCATCACCATCACATTTTACCGTAGTATGTATGCCTGTGTTGTGCAAATTTGTACTGATTTCCTAGTCCATCACCAAAATGAAGCCACATGAAAAGATGTAACAAGGAAGTTAAAAACTTTTAGTCTTTTCCATTCTGAAGTTTGCATCAAAATTCATCCCCTCTATGAAATACAGAAATTACTTCTTTGATAAAAGAAGCACTTATATGCAAAGAGCATTCAGGGAAACAAAGGGGATAGGATTGCAATCTTCCCTGGGATGGGGGAAAATGAATTAAATGTCTGTATGATAAAACCTCCTAAAGATTGAAGACAAACAATTAATAGATATGTAACTTTAAAACAGAGTTATTAAAAAATAAATAAAAAAAGAACCTGTCAACTACTAGACTCAATTTTATCAAGGTATATGTATACCATTAAGCTACAGATAAGGAGATCTGTGCAAAAATCAAAACACTTCAAAACCAAAACCTACTCCAGAACAAATTGATGTCACATACAATAAAACACTAGTCACACCAAGGTATGAGATTCAACAAAGGAGAAAAATTATAATAATAAAGAATTTGCCAAAATTCTCAACAGGTTTTCTCAAGAAGTCTTACCTTGTCATTGGTGTCCAGCACAATGGTGCTATGTCTCCACTTTGTTAACACTATTGGTTCTTGTAGCCTCCTGTCCAGGCTTCTACTTTTAATTATTTCTCTTTGTTGCTGGGATGAAGCATTATACTAAAGAAAGAAAAGTACTTCATAAATAATAGAAACAAAACTAGAATCTAAACATGGTGGCTCCCACTGACATGTGATGTTAGGTAAAGTTCATCATATGAACTAACATGAATTTTCTGGCCTCAGTTATCTCATCTTTTACCAGCAGTTTGGTATTAGAGGGACCAAGTTAACACTATCTTTGGTAAAATAACAAATCTTCCTCAGTCTAAGGTTCATCAACTGTAAAACAGATATAACAGAAATATCTAATTCAAAGAGTTGACGCAAGGACTAAACAAAGTACTAAAAGTAGCAAATACTGCCCTGACAGTAGGTTCTCAATAAATATTAGTTATCATAATTTATACAATGAAATCATCAGACAACTTTTTAGGTTCCTGCTACTTCTGAAAGTCACATGAGTTCAATTTTTAGTTTAGGTTTTCAAAATAATGCTTACATACACTGTAAAGTACTCTCATATATAAAGGGATTTTTTAATGTTTGTTTTTACTTTTGTTTCCACTTACAGGCCAAACACACTATTATTTGTTTCTCTGAAGTGGTAAAATATAGCAAGGTTGGAAGGTAGAGATAGTCCTAACTCTAAAGAACATTCCTAAACAAATCAGTTGCGTACAAATAATATGTAATAACTGTCAAGAAAAATGCATATAAAATTAAAAACATATTATCAATAAGGTATTAAATCTTTTAAGTGTTTGAAATGTCAAGCATATCACCAAGCATAAACATTTGAGAAATGTGAGGTTTAAGAGTTACGCTGTTTTATACAGGAAATTTAGTAAGTTATAAATTATAATAACAAAAGAAAAGTAATCTGCTTTTCTTCTACTGAAATCAAAAGACACCTGATATATCTATTAACTCCACTCCTACAAAGCCCAGTAAATCTTAAAATTTAATGACTGATTATAATTTCAATAAAAGTATCTTTGGTACTTTTAAATATTTTAAGATGTGTTTAATGTTTAAAAATCTTCCAGCATCTTTCTCCACAATAAGCCATTTCTTTTCTCTCCAACATGAATCTATACAGGCCCCTCACAAACTGTCTCCCAAAGCTGTTATTTCATTCTTCACATTAAAATTTGCCAAAGCCAGGTAATCACAGGTGGGTGTTGGTTATTAATTCACTGTTGCTTAATCTTAAGATTTATCACAGTTCACTTAGGGATCATTTCTAGAATAAACAAAGAAGCAGCTCAAAGGCTACCAAAAAATTGTGTGCCAGAGATCTCTAAGTGAAAAGAGACCCAATTATTAAACAGCACTATATTGTCCCTTCAATATAATCCATAATGAATAGTTGTGTGAAAGCTTATACATTAATTTTGTTACCTACCCTAGTTTTTGACCTTTATAATTACCACAACTGTTTAAAAATCCTTCCTATGTGGCAACAAAAATGATGCAAAATTAAACTAGGTAATAACAATTTTAAATGTACTAACAGTTTTACTAGCAGCAGTATGTTCATAAAAGACAATAAAAAGCATAAATGAAACATGTAAAATCTAGTGTAGACAGAAGACAAAAAGAAAGTGGCATAATCAGAGAAAAGAAAAATAAGACCACAGTTACACACACACACACACACACACAACCCTAGTTTAACAAGATGGCTAAAACAATATTTTTTTAATCCCTTTAAAAACACTTTTGTTTTAAAAATTTAACTGAAATTTTACTTGAATTATTTCAAACTTATACAAAAGAACAGAGACTATAATGAAAACCTACCATCAAACTTTAGTATATCTAACATTAAGACATTTGCTTCAGGTACCTTTAAAAAATATATAGCCATATTAAAATATTATAAACATATTAGAGGCTCTGAATACAGCTTCCAGACTCCATCCGGTGGTCCAGGGCTTTTTTGTGTGCCAGGAGTTTTTTGATTACTACTTCAATTTCACTTGTTATCGATCTGTTCAGGCTTTCTGCTTCTTCTTGATTCAGTTTTGGAAGATTATGTTTCCAGAAATTTGTCCATTTCATCTAGGTTGTCAAATTTCTTGCTGTACAATTGTTTGTAGTAATTTCTTACAATCCTTTGTATTTCTGTGTTATCGGTTGTGATTTCTCCTCTTTCGTTTCTGATTTTGTTTATTTGGGTACTCTCTCTTCTTTTCTTGATGAGCCTGGCTAAAGGCTTGTCAATTTTGTTTATCTTTTCAAAGAACCAGCTCCCGGTTTTACTGATGTTTTGAATTGTTTATTTAGTCTCTATGTCACTTAATTCTGCTCTGATCGTAATGATTTCCTTCCTTCTACGTGCTCTGGGCTTTGTTGTTGTTCCTCTAGTTCTTGTAGCTGTAGGGTTAGATTTTTTATTTGGGATTCTTCTATCCTTTTTAGGTAGGCCTGTATTGCTATGAACTTTCCTCTCAGGACTGCTTTCACTGTGTCCCACAGGTTTTGGGCTGTTGCGTGTTCATTATCATTTGTTTCCAGAAACTTTTTGATTTCTTCCTTAATGTCATTGTCTAACTTACACTCTTACCAGCAGAACATAGTGCCTTGCACTGCCCTACTTGGTATTGTTGAACACACATGCACTTAAGTATATAAAATAAATGCATGTATACTTGCACACATTAAAAATAATCTATCTGAAGGGTAAAATGCTATCTCACTGTTCTAATTCACATTTTCCTGATTACCTATAAAACTGAGTATCTTTTCATATATTTATTTCATGTCATTTCCTCTTCTGTGTATTGGTTAGTCCATGTATTCTGCCTATTTTCAACTGGGTTATCTTTCTCTTACTGGTAGGTACAAAAAGAACCAGGATGTCTGCTATTTTTGGTATTCTAAGCCTTTGTAAGCAAAATTGAATACATCTTTTCCTAGTATATAGCTCATCTTTTCTCCTTTGTGTATTGTACCTTTTACATTAGAAGACATTTTATTTAATTTTGATGCAGTCACATGTCAATCCTTCTTTTCATAGTTTTTGCATATCTAGTTTTATTTAAGAAATCCCTTCTACTCAGAAGTCAAAGATATTCTTTGATATATTCTTCTATAGCCTTAAATGTTTGATTATATTAAATCTTTAATCTACCTGGAATTAATCATAAGTGTGAAGTCAGGTCAAGGTTTTTATTTAGTTCTTTATTTCTTTCATGTGAATAACCAATAATCCTGGCAACATTTATTGCATAGTCCATGCGTAGCCCACTGATTTATAATGCCACATCTGAGCTTTCTCTTCCGTTCAGGTCTATTTTTCTATCCATGTGCCCATACTACCCCATCTTAATCACCTGAAACCTATATAATTTTATTAACCAATGTAACCCCAATAAATTCAATAGAAAATTAATAAAAGAAAGAGTTGAATAAAAATTTAAAAATAAACCTACTCATATTTCATCTACTACTTTTAAATAAAAATTCAATGTTAAGGTTTATTACCTTTGGCAATTCCCACTCCGACCTAGATCCATCAGCACTGTAGTAATATTGTCTACCTTGATCATCAACATGCTTGAGCCACTATAAAAACAGAACAGGTGTTATCTTTTAGGTTAAATAAAAGTGAGTTTAGGCTCATACAACCAGAGATATTAGATATTATTCTTGTAAACTCTATTTTACTTGCTTCAGAAAACTGCAAAAAACAATTTAACAACCTTATGCTAATAGACTTAGACTAATAGACTTTTAAGTATGGAAAGAGTAAATAAGCTCAATATTAACTATAAGTTTATTTTCTCTTCCTTTCCACCAAAGTCAAGCTAGTAGTTTAAGTACCACTTAAAACGTAAGAAATAGTTGCATATAACATAAAGATACAGAGATACATATGCACTGAACACAGGGCCACACCCACCCAGAAAACAGTATTGGAAAATTAACAGGAGGGGATTTATCCTTCGATCATTAAGTAGAAAACTACTAAACAATTTAAGCCAAACTTCATGTAGCCAGCATATCTTACTGTGATTAAATAACTATAAAAAAACATTTCATACAATACAGAGAATATGAAGAGGGAAAGACTACTGCTAATACAAATATGTGATCTTGATTGCGATATTTATGAATGCTACTGTTTCTTCATGTTCCAGTGTCAAATAATTAAAACAGAAATGAGGGGTAAAAGCCTACCTCCTCCATTCATTCCCAAGGGCCTATCCTCTAAACCAGTCCAATCAACCAGGAACTTTCTCTGATGATATGAGATTTAATATACACATATAATTTCAATATGCATTTCCAAACTAGTTAATTAATCATAAAATACTAGATCTGTAGTTTCTGTTTTACATAACTTGGTTATAAAAAAAAAAAGGAGTATAGGAAGTGAGGCAATATATCATAACAACATGCTAAGAAAACTAGTATTCCCGAAAACCAATTCCCCAAGAAAAATGCAGTCGGCCCTTTGTATCCACAGGTTTCCTACATGTTGATTTAAGCAACTGCAGATTGAAAATATCCGCCCCCCACCCCCAAATCCCAGAATGTTCCAAAAAAGCAAAACTTGAATTTGCCACGTGCCAAACTCTACACTGAATTCATGAGAATGAAGTGACATATAGGCTGACTCTGCTGTAGCCCATGTGCAAAAATAGGGTATATGCAAACACTATGCCATTTTATATAATCCAAGGACTTGAGCATCCTTGGATTATGGTATTTGTGGGGGAAAAGGAGGGTCCTGGAACCAATCCCTCAAAGTTACCAAGGGATGACTATATAAAGAAGTATGTTTACTGAAGAAGTCTAAAGAGAATGACACTCAAAAGGCCTACTCTTAAAAAGATCTGTCTTAAGTGGGTTCTGATACCATAAAAATAAATGTAATTGTCAGCAGTTTAAAACCATGAATCAGTAGTTATACTGAGTTTTCATGTTGTCAATTGACATAACTACAGAATTACAATGAAAAATATTTTTATGAGTTTTTAAAATACTACTATAACTTCAGTACACAATGATTTTATGAGAGGATTCAACCAAGAAAGCTAGATGAGAAAAAAAAAGAATGTACCTTTTCATTAGTATAGTCACTGGTATACAAGGTATGCCCACGTTCATCCAACTCTTCTGACCAACCCCTTGGAGGAGAACCACACTGACTATCTGACTGGCTGTAACAAATGCTGTGGTAGTTTTCTTCTGATGAAAGAAGCTATAAATAGTCAGAAACATAGGATTTTTCTTCTTTGAATAATATAAGTATGCAGTAGTTGAAAATCTAAGAGATGAAGCAATTGTACTTCACCGTAAATACTAAAATATCCTGGACATATTTTAATAATTAATTTTCAAAACAACTTGTTCACTCTTTCACATGGTACACTGTAAGTACTGAGGTGAAATTAATAATAGTTATTTCATCACATTAATGCAACCCTAGAAAAAGTTCACCGTCCTGGGCAGGTAGCTCTGTTGATTACATGGCATCCCAATACACCACCTTGGTTCATCTCAATTCACCAAGGTTGCAGGTCCAGTCTCCAGTCAGAGCACATAGAAGGAATCAACCAATGAATACATAAATAGCAAAGGACAAATGGATATTTCCTTTCTTCTCTCTCTCTCTTAAAAAAAAAAAAATCAATAAAACTGAAAACAATGTTTTCACACTGAGAGACAAAATGCTACCTTTTATTTAATGCTGTTTTTTAACTGAAGTCAGGTTTTAAAATGACGTAGGTGTGTATATGCACACATGCCTATGTATAAGCAAAGCAGGTGATGAGGACACCAAGCATCAACCAAGTTCTCACTCACCTATGAGTCTATCACAAATTCCTAGTCAGATGCCTGGCAAACAACAGTGCTCAATAAATGTAACTTAACACTATTTTTAAAAAGTGTGTGGGAAGGAGACAGGGGAGAAAAGATATTACCTTTGTAACACTATTTGATGTTCTATTTATTGGCAAGTTTTCCCAACTCACTCAACCAAATGCTTACTAAAGACAGCTTGGAAACTAAACTTCAAAACAAAACAAAATATTGAGAAAATTCAAACACAAAGAGATTAAGAAATTCAGTGTAGAAAATAATTTAGGTATGCTTTACTTTAAAAAGCATGATAAACTTCAGACATATAAGCCGGAAAAAAAAAAAAATTGAGAAAAGTTAATAATTTCTGCTTTTTCAAATAAAAGGCACCATAATGTGACAAGTAGTAATTTGGCCATACTTCCTTCATTCAATATTTACTGGGTTAACGCTTATGTGCAAATGACCTTTCCAGGATCACTTTCAGGTGAAAGGGTTTTTGTAATTAAATCTTAACCATGTATTTTCTACCACTGTAATTCCATCTGAAACACTAAGATGGGTAGATTCTAACTGTTGTAGAAATAATTTAAAAACATAAAAAAGCCTAATTTTAATACATTCACAAGTACTGGCATAGACAACGTTGCAGAAGCCTTGCATAAAATGAACTGTATATGTTTTGTAACAGTAATGTTTTTAAAAAATGGAGCCCTGACTGGTATGGCTCAGTGGATTGGGCATAGTCCTGCAAACAAAAAAGGTTGTAGGTTCAATTCCCAGTCAGGGCATATGCCTGGGTTTTGGGCCAGGTTACCGGTTGGCAGTATGCTGGGAGGCAGCTGATGGATGTTTCTTTTGCAGATTCACAGACTGATGTCTGTCTGTCTGTCTGTCTGTCTCTCTCCCTCTCCCCACTTCCCTCCCTCCATTCCCCTCTCTGAAAATAAATAAAATTTTTTTTAAAAAAATGGAAAACCTAATTTAAAAAAACAGGAATTTTTTTCTATTTAATCGAGACCACTTAAAACGTAAGCTCAGGTAAGCAAAGTGCAACAAAATCTTTTAGAAACAGAATAAAAGGTGGCAGTCTAATTAATAAAATTAATTTAAGAAACACTAAATCAATTTTTTCATAAATATGACACTCTAGTTGACAAAACGCTCGCCACAATTTCCCATCTTTTGAGCAATAAAGATACTCCTTTCTGCCATAAAAAGAAACAGGAGTAGCTTTAAGATCTTGATATTTACTGTTACAAAAGAGCTACTTAATGGCAATGAAAGAAAAAATAGAGTATTTTTGACAAGCATTCTCCAAATGTTAATTGCTCCATACTAAATACCTCAACTCACTCAACAGGATACGTGTCTCAGTAACTTTGGGGTATGCATCCTGCAGCAAATGTAGCCTAGTAGATATCTTCCATTTCTATTACAGAAGGATAACTGGTAGGTACGCAACTGATTATTCAGATGAAAATAGTTTAAAATATTACATAAATATTCTTTTTAATCATTAATGAGCAAGAGGTTAGTTAAGTAATGACTCAAGAGGACAAAAACGAAGTAGGAGAATCCAAAAAGATAAGGAGAGTAAAGACCAGCTTTCTCCTTAAAGGCATTTGCCAAACCTCAAACAAGAATGTTAGTTTTCAAGGTCATGCAGAAGTACTGGGGAATAGGACTCACGACCACCCAAGACAGGAACTCTAAAAGGATACCCTACAATACAGAACTGGGACCACCAAAAATTAAACCCGCAGACTATGGGTGATCCAGAAAGAAACTTTGTCCCTTTATTTCACACTAAGGATATAACAGGAATCCTCCCCAGTAATGGGAGGAAATTAGGGAAATCCTTTACCACAAGCCTATCTTCATGCAATACAAATAACCTACCTAAGTGGTCAAGTGGTCAGTAAAAACTAAAGCTAAAAATTTAGTTTCAAACTTTCACAGGATATCAGTATGCCTAAGCACCTGGCAGATACAACAGCAAACACTCCCTAAAAGAAGAAAATTCCAGTGCCCTGCCCAGTGTGGCTCAGTTGGTTGGAGCTTTGCCCCCCCCGTATCCAAAAGGTCATGGGTTTGGTTCCCGGTCAGAGCACATACCTAGGTTGCAAGTTACATCCAGACTGGGAATGGATGATCCCTGGTACTGCTGCGTACAATGCCCCTTTCAGGCACATAGTAATGCAGTAATGTTTCTCTCTCTCCCTTCCTCTCTAAAAGCAATGAAAAATGTCCTCAGGTGAGGACTAAAAACAAACAAACAATCACAACTTCCTATATATGAATTTCCAAGAACTATAATCTCATGTAAAGACACACACACACGTGCATGTACATGAGGTGAAGCAACACATCATGAGTGACAGCAGAGAAATAGCATACTCAGACTTTCAAAGACCTTTTTACTGGAATAATCAAAAATAAAATAGAAAACTAAAAAAAGATATAACAAATAAATGAAATAGATGACCCTTCACCAGATCCTTCATTGAAGGAAAAAAACTATGAAGTATATTACTTGACAAGTGAGAAACATGGAATATTAACTGCATATTAAATAATATATTAGCATTAAATTTTTTGTGGTAAATCTATTTTTCACCAAAAAAAGTGGTTTGCTGGCAAATGTCTATACACTTAAGAGAATAAAATAATTATCCTGTCTGCTCCAAATGGTTCAAAAAAAAGAGGGTGAAGGGAGGAAGAGAAAAATCAAGCAAATGTGGCAAAATACTAACAATCGGTAAATCTATGTGAAGAGTTTCTGGTACAGATTCTCGCTATACTATCCTTCTAGTTTTTTGTAGGTTTAAAACTTTTCAAAGTAATAAGAGAGGAAGCTATCAAACAAATAAAAATAACCCTTTTTAAAAATTCAATGATTGGTTTAACATCAAATAAAAATGTAGATGAAGAAGGAAATAATGAACAGGAGCTACATCTGGCAAGTACGGAGAATGACTCAAAGAGACATAGAGGTAACACTTTTAAATATCTATAAGGGAAATCAAGAGACATAGAAACGGAATAAGCAGGCTAAACATTCATCTACTCAACATTCCAGAATGAGAAGAAAGAAAAAATGGAACAGAAGCTATATACAGATAATGGCTAAGACTTTTCCAAAACTGATCAAAGATAGGACTCCTCAAATTCAGAGGTCCCAACAAAGCCGAGGCAGGAAACAGAAAAAGATACCTTCATCATATCACATCATAGTGAAACTACAGACAGATGTTAAAAGCTGTCAGCATGAAGAGACAAGCCACCCTTAAAGGAAAGACCATCAAAATGACAGATGAATTTTCATCATCAACCATGGAAGCCTGAAAACATGAGAATAAAATCTTTAATAAATTAGGAAAAAACAAACACGTAAACATTTGACTTAGATCTGTATTCCCAGTCAAGACATTCTTGAAATATAAGGATAACATAAATAAATTTCCCAATAAACAAAAACTAAGACTCTATCACTAACAGAGCCTCATTAAGGAAATTCAAAAGTATGCACTTAAGACAGCAGAAAAGTTATCCAAGATAATCTAATTTTTATAAAGAAATATGGTTTTAAAAAGTGGTAAATAGAAGGATTAATTTTAAGAGTCACCATGTACAACAATAAAAATGGGGCTATAAACAGAAATAAAATATAAGACAACAATAGCACAAAACATGTAGAGTTCTTGTATGCCTTTAAGGAGCAAGAAGATACTGATTAACTTTAGAATTTGATAGTATGCATGTTAAAATTTCTAAGGCAGGGCTTCTCAACAGCAGCACTACTGACATTCAGAGCCAGATAATTGTATGTGGTGGGAGCTGTCTTGTGAATGATAGGCTGTTCAACAGCATCTCTGGCCTCCATCCACTGGAGACCAGTAGTACTCTTTCAGCTGTAACAACCAAAATGGTCTTGACACTGTCTAACGCCACCACCCAGGCAAACCTGTCTCCAGTCGAGAGTCTTTGTTCTAGGGTAACCACTAAAATAATAAGCATCCTACTTAAGATGGAAGACTGAACACTTTCTCCGTCTCAAACCCCACTACAATAAAAATAGTGAGATATGTTTTAAAAGACCAAACTCACAAGAAGAGACAACAGTCCCAAAACTCTGAAAGCTGAGATGCAGAACAAGAAAGCAGAATCTAAACTGGTGGGAGTGGGGAATGGAGCTGCAAAGGGAAGATAAAATCCAACAAATTTATAAAGAATCTTCAAATGGCTCAGGAACTGAAGTATTAGGTATCCCCGGAACTGGAGGTGAAAGCAGTACTTAAACGAGGGCTAAAACTGCCAAAATCCCTTTTCACTCCTGGATGATGAGAGCACACCTCTCCCTTAGGCCAGCAGAAGTATAGTATTTATTCCCTCTCAAGAGGGAAAAAACAAAGAGTCTTAGTTGGAAGACTAAAACTCAGACATCATAATTGGGACATGTGTATGAAACACAAAGAGAGGAGCCTAGGGATTATCTGCAAATTGAATGCTGACTACCAAGACCTTGGCAGCCCTGACTTTCCAGACAGAAGATTTTAAGACTTGTACGGAAACTCTGATTAGTCTACAAGGAAAGACCTAATGGTTCTAACACTGGGAACTCCCCAATAAGCAGCTGACCCAGCCTGCCATAAGTAAAGTTCGAAGTGCCTTAAATTCAGGAAAACTAGCAATTATATATGAGAGTAGAATATAAACATTTTCATAAAGTCTCAAACTCTGCCTCCCATGCACAACCTTTCCCAAAGGATACTGGAAGATGTGCTCCAATCACTTTGGAAATACCTATTTTTACAATTTGTGCAGAGACTGGTAGTGTAAGCTGAGACTCTAATATATAAATCACTCTTCTATTTATTGAAATAGAAAGCTAAAAAACATGTTGTTAGAAGTTCCTGTGTATCCTTTAAATCATTCTATAATTTAGACTTTTCCCCAACTCTCCCAAATTATAAGATTTTACTTTATTGTTGACACACAGGATAATTTATTTTCAAATCTTTCTAGATCTACATATCAAATAATTTTCCTAACACTTTTCTTATTACAGTAACCAAATACAATTTTTCTCACTATTCTCAATCTCATTCTTGAACACTAAAAGTACAAGTTACCACCAAACCAAAGCTATAAATAACCAACTGAAAAATAGGACAAGAAAAGGGGTTATTAACAGAAAAAGCTTTTAGATTTTGCTAAATACAGGAGGTGTTACCTGATTTTTCCAGCTCTAGAGTTGTTAATTGTAAAAGCCAGCTGCTTTTTATAAAAGCAGGGTGTCCTACACAGGTGCAGGGGCTCTGTCTATTTATTAATCAGCAGGATTTAACACCAGTATATCAATCCTAACCAAGCTTTTCCTGCATATCTAAAACAGCCCCAAGGAATGTCTACAGAACTTGGAGATAAGTATTTCTCAAAATACAGCTTGCCAATTCACCATACCACCCTTCATCAAAAAGTGTGGGGAAAGGTGAAACCAAAGGGGGAGGGGGAAAAGAGTATGAACACCCATTAGAGAAAATGATTGTAGAATGAAATGACAGACTTACAGGATGGTCCATTTGAAGCATAGACATTAGATTATACTTATTTCCCTTACATATAAACAGAAAGTGATGTTGTACCTCTGACTGACAGAAACTGAGAAGTATCCTGCTTGCAGACCAAACCAATGAAGTGTGTGTTTTAATCAGTTAAATATCTGTCTTTATGTATTTGGCTAAGTCACATTAATTATTTTCTTTCCTTGTTTTTCTAAAAAAAATGTCACTGCTTGGGCAGGAACAGTGATTTAATTAGCTTCCAGCATATCAGCAAATGAAGGAAACCACTGGAACTAGGTAACTTTAACACAGTTAATTCTGCAACTTGTAAGCACACTTCAAGGTTAGCTACTGTCTACTAGTTAAGAGATTAAGCAGTAACTAGCATTAACATAATGAAACTTGGAAAGAAGATCTGGTATCTGAGATTTCAAGTATTCTACCATTTCAGTACCAAGATACAAACCTATTCACTCTGTTTGTCTCTGAATAATGAAAACAAAAAACAAAAAACAAAGTTTGGTAACTCACTGATCAACTTCCTGATTACTCATACCTCTTGATCTCCTGGACTCTGGAAATCTCCTTTGCCAATACTTGTATCCCGAGTCCATCGAGGGGGTTTCCAAGTTCTTTCCTGTGTTCCTCTGTTATAGTAATAACTACGTCCTGAACTATCTTTATGAGTCTCCCATTCTCCATTAATCTGAACTGCTGGGCTCCCAGGAAGCGGAGGGAGAGCAGACTGGGATAGTTTCAGTTCTTGTAGATTAGCGTAGACGGGAGAATCTGGGCGTCCTTGACTTGGAGGTGTCGTTGCCTGCAAAAAATTTGAAATATTCATGTTTAAATTGGCATAACATTTATAAATTAAAATTAAGTAAAACAAGGATTTATAAACATATATACTAAAATTCACTTAAAAACATATACAGGTGTATATATTCTATCTAAGGAAGTAACAGTTTTAATATTCATAGTTCGAAAAAAACTAAAGATTCAAATAGAATCCAAAGTGTGATTAATAATTTTCCTTCACCTTAAAAGTATATACGACTAGAAGAGTTGTGGGTTTTAGTCCAAGATCTGGCAAATAACAAGTTGTATGACGCAAAAAGCCTTACACATGAATAATTCAGCAATTATTCAGAAAACTATCAAAAGAAATATTTTTATATTCAGAGCTTTAATATTAAATCAGGAATATAAATGAAAAATAAAGTAGATATATGACTTCAGCTAACTATTTACTACATTCTATTCCTTCTCAGTTACGATTTCTTAGTGGTCATAAACAAATCATTTAATTTATTCCTAGTTTCCTTATTTGTGAATTTCCTAAAAGTGGAAAACTAAGACTGAGCAGCAACTCTGATTTACATGCTTGATCTTAACATACACTTTTAGTTTTAAATGCCTCACTAGATGTCAAGAGCAGAATACTCTTCATAGACTTGGAATAAGGACATTGTAAACTGTTTTAATTCTAGTTTCTGCAAAAAATCACGTGTCTGAGAACACCTTTTTATACTGTGTATTCGCAGTTGTGTATATATCTTCCCTTTATGACAGGGTTTCTCAAATCAAGAGGTGCATTAAATAAATCAGGAAAAAAGCAGATATGTTAAGAAACTCTGTCTTTAGGAAATCTCTTACTGTAATCCTTTACCTAAACAGAGTAATATGGTCATCTCCACTGACCAACAAAGTATTTGATAAAATTCAACATGGACTCAGGATAAAAGTCAGCAAGTAAGAAATACATGATGCCTCCTTAATATGACTTTAAAAAATTATTTAGAATAAACATCATACTGACATTTATGAAAAGCATTTTCAGTAAAGTCAAGAATAATACTAAGATGCGTTTATTCAACACTGTACTGGAGCTCCTAAGCAATGTACCAAGCTATGAAAAATGAATTAAACTTATGAATACCTAGAAGAAAAAACCCTGATATTTGTCACTGACATAACCAATATTTGAAAACCTAAGTTCATGAAATCTACTAAGTTTAATTAGTTGGCCAGGTACAAGATCATCTAATCAGTTCCCCATACATGAGCAATGACAAGTTGGAATTAACAGAATAAAAAATCTCATTCACACTAGAAGAACTGTTTAACACAAATAAATTCTAACAGAAATGTAGAAAACTAAGTGAGGAATACTTATAAAACTTTCCTTAGACACCGAAAATTATACTTGAATAGATATGTTCCTAAATGGAAAAACTGGACTTTGTAAACATGTTACTTCTCCAAAAATTAGTCTATAAATTATATAAATTCAATGCAATGTTCAGCCCGCACTATGGCTGCTACACTGTCTAGCACACAGTAGAACTTAATGGGATTTGCTGGATGGACAAACAAATGCAAGCACATACGCCCAAGTAAAAGCAAAATTAAGGCCTTTGGTTACATGTGAGAAAACTAGGAAACATCCATATTCCCAATTTGGGAAAAAGAATGGGCAGTTTTGTCAGCACCTAAGATAGACACTACCTAAAAATGAATCGAGTGTCAAGTACTCAGGTAGGTGCTAATATTAAAACTATAAATAAAAAAATGTCTTGTGTTCTAGGACCCCATAATATAGAAAAAATGTGACAAAAACCACTTAAACGCATAATAAGACACAATGCTCGAGCTACACATAGGACACCATGGAGACCTGGAAACAAGTAACTAACCTTAGAAATAAAGAGTTTGCCAGGTAAAAGCTGAGGATACAGGAGGCAGCAAGAACAAAGGTTTGAGGGGATAAAAAGAAGCCTGGTACAGTCAGGAACGATACTGACTTACAGAGTAGGCAAAAGGAGCAGCAAGAGAAGTATCTATGGAGAAGCAAATGACAGAAGGAGTTTGCATGTCATGTTAAAAAACAAAGCCGTTATACAATAGCATTTAGGGAACTAATGAAGACTTGAAGCCAGGAAATACACTCTGACTTAAAATTTAGAAATATTACAGATTTTAGAGGGGCACAACTAGAGACAGAGATCATTTAGGAAGTTGGTAGAACCGGACAGACACAAAACACAGGAAGCTAGAGTAGGAATGGAGAAGCAGGGCCAGAGTTAAGAAATAATTAGGTTAAATTAACAGGCAGATTATACCTTTGTTTATGTGGAGCAGTTTTTGTTGTGTGCGTTTCTGTTTATAGATTAAATAATGTCAAGGTGAAGAATAGGATAAAAAGAGAGGAGCAAAGAGGAGTTCCATTTAGACTGCATCAGGTTGATACTCCTTTTGAAGATCCAGGTGAAAACACTCAGGCTGTTAGATATACAGACTGGGAGCTCAGCACAGAAATCAGGGCTAAAAATATAAATATAAAAGTCATTAACCTGTAGGTGGAGTCAATATCTTAAGACAGTACATAGAATGAGAGCAGGAAGAAAATAGAACCCTAAGGAATACTAAGCAGTTGCTTCATGAATTAAAATTATAATGTAAGTATACAATTAGCACATGGTCTGACACAGTGACTTCCACTATTGTTATTATTATTTTAAGTGTTAGTAAAATTAATATAATTAAGTTACCAGACAAAGTAAGAGGACCTAGTAAAGGAGGCAAAATGGGAAGTCTGAAGTAGAAAGTATAACAGAAAAAGACAGTACAGTATTCCCTCACTTATCGCAGGTATTACGTTCTAGACACGCCCCCCGCCCCCACGATAGGTGAAAATCCGCCAAGTAGGAAACTTACATTTAGTTTAGTATTTATATATATTTGAAGGCTTTATAAACCCTTCCCACACACTTATAAACCATTCCCAGTCCCTTATTAACCTTTCCCACTCCCTTATTAATCTTTTCCACACTTTTATAAACACTACTTATGTTCTTTAACATATTCTACATCTTAAACCTACGTAACTTTAACAACATACATATACAGTACCACAAAATCCCACTATATAGCGAAAAGTCCGCGATAAATAATTAAATATAATATTTTTTTAAATCCCGCGATACAGTGAGGCCACGATATAGAGAGGGACTACTGTATTTAAAAGTCAAGGAGAAGGAACATTTCAAAAAGGCGGGAACCTGATGGTACCAATCCAAAAACTTCAACATAAAGGCTCTGAAACTAATCACTAGATTCAACATTTAAGAAGTCGTTAAAAGACTTCAGCTTCCAGACAAAGGGTTGGAAATTACCTTCCATAAACACCTAGAAAAGTCAATGAAACACAGAAAATTATTTTCATGCATGCACAAGTAGCACAGGACTGTGATTCCTGAGAAGCAGCGAAGGTGAGCTCTGCCACCCCCATGCTTTCTGCCTGGAGGTGGTTTCCAGGGGCAGCCTGAGGAGGTGAAGCCCAAGCAGAGTCTACCAAGCTCAGTAAGTGAATAGGACAGAAATACAGGTTTACACTTATTACTTAAAGTAACAAAGGAAGTAACAGAAGAAATGAAAATAATTAGATAAATATCAAGCAATGCAGAAAGGAAAAGGAGAAGAGAACGGTCCCTATTTTTTTAAAAAGTCAGGGAATTTTCAAATGTGATATTTTTCAAAATTGATAAACCAAGAAATAAAGGCAGCAGTGATGTCTGAAATTAAGAGATATAACAGTAATTCTAAGTAGAAGAATATAGTTAGAAGATGTTTATTGACAATGAATGAATGGTAAAACTAGTATTTCACATTCTCACTTTCCAACAATTAAGTTTATTGATGAATAGTCACTTGTAATATTGTTTGGGGACTGTGATAGTGGTGGTAGTCAAGAACTGGTATTTTTTAAGTACCTTATGTGATTTTTATGTATACTACTGTTCAGAAGACACTAACAGAACTCAATCTACCTGAACTTAGGGCAAACTAGTTCACCATGGCTCAATAAATTGGTATTATAAAATATATAACTACTTAAAAGACAATTCTGAAAGCCATACCACCAGTTGCTTCTTACTCTGAAGGTAAGTCAAAGGAAGAAGATTTAAAATAAAATAAATAAGCAACAAAAAAAGTATTTTTAATAAATGAATCAAATAAAAATTATTTTCTAATATTTTTAAGAAGTATTCTGTACTTAAAACTGAACAACCTTGTTCATGAATTGTCACCACCAAAAACAAGTGGATTTTTCACACACATACCCCCACAAAACCTTTAAAAGGACAAAAAAAAAGTTAATTTTATGGGCCATATCTGTCATCAATTAACAACTGAACTGGGACTAGTACCTCTGCACATGGCCCAATTTTTTATTTAAAAATAGACTTGGCCTGTTCCACTTTATCTATACACAGACTAGAACAGCCCTCCCATTGTCCACAGAACGGAAAAAATGAGGAACCATATATAAAAGATAACTTTAATCTTAATTTATATCCAAATCCTTACCTTTTTAATACCAAAAAGATTATTTTTTTAAATTCTATTTTAATTCATTTGGAAAGACATCTATGTGCCTTTGGTAATTTATCTGCTTAAACTCTGCCTTACCATATGGCTAAATTATTATATCAGGCCACTGAACACAATAGAAGACAAAAAAAATTGTCAATAAGCCAATATTCAGTTGATAGAAGACTAAAATTTTAGTTTCATTACTGAAAATTGCATATCAATTTTAACTTAAAAATGTAACTTTCCAAAAGGCCGTCTTTCCACTGAAAGCCAAAATTTAGGGGGGGTGGGGCATATATTACCCTTTGTTTAATTTTAAAATATAAAATCTTACAAACTATATGTCCATATCTTAAAAGTATGACTGCACTAAGTATATATATGTCTATACTGATATTTTCTATATTTACCTATTTAGCTAACATTTAAAAACTAATTATGAGCTAGGTGGCAGATGAAAGTAAGAGTCCCTGTCCTTAAGAGCCAACAGCCTAGCACAGAGAGGAAGAGACAGGTAAGAAACTATTTCAGTGGCATGAGCTATGTGCCACGGAGAGGTGTGTGCACAGGATGGTCTGGGAGCACCAAAGTAGCACTAAACAGGGAGAAAGTGGGACATGGTGTTCAGAGTGTTCACAGTACAGGTTTAACTAGATCTGTAAAGGAAAGCAGGAGGAAGCCCAGCAAGCAGAGAAGTAAGTGATGGTCTGTCCAAGCACATTCAAAATCTGTTTTTAGCTGACATTACACAAACCAATGAAAAGCAGCCTTTCAATAATTAAACTGTGAAAAGCTTTTAATAGATATCATTTTCATGGTAAATTATTTTCCTTACTTTTTTTTCCCAGGTGGTTAACCTAGTTATTGAAACTCAAGGTTGCTCAACTCCTATAGGGTTTGATGCCTTATTTTTATATACTAAAATTTTTTTTAGTGCCAACAACTTGAGCAACCGCTTTCACACCATCTGGTCTCTCACCATTTCTGCCTTCTCCCCTGACATAGACAATAAGGCAGGTCCCAAGAAGGAAAGCTGTGAGACCTGACCAATGTTTATCTGTAGAAAGCCATACACAAACATACTGATGAAGTCATTTCCGTGCTACCAACCTGCAATAACAGCTGCAAACTGACAACTGTGCAATCATTGTAAGTAGTGCCACACTATAAACTAAGAACACTGGTAGGTAAAGACTCACTGTACCTAGAGGGTGGGTAGGTAAGAGGTGATGGACACCACAGGGAAAAGCCATGGGGAAAAGAGATGAACAATAGAAGTCATAAGGGTGTGTACAATTAAGAGGTCTATCGTTGGTAAAAAAAAAAAAAAAATTGCCTAAAAGGAACAAAAGACAATTTCCTCTTCAATATCAAGCCCACAACTCTCCATAATCCTTTTTTGTAACTCAGTATTGTGCCCTGAGTACTCCCTCCCTCTCTCTCTCTCTCTCTCATAACACACCATCCTTGCATATTCACCAGTTCAAATAACAGCATCATAAGCTACTCACTTGGAAATTTCATTTATCTTGTGTTTCTTCTCTTTACCCCAACAAAGTTACACTAATGTTCCTCTTGAATTTCTTCCACTCTTATCCCAAGATAACCAAGTTAGGTCCTCTTTACCACTTTTGCTGAATAATCAATGCCTCCATTTCTTCACTTTGTCCAACTGATCTTCCAAGTACCAACAGTTATTCTCTAAAAACACAAATCTTATCTTTAGTTACTCACCTGCTTAAAAACATAAAAAAATACTTCATTGACTACAGAAGTTGCTCAAATACCAAAGCAGAGAATTTAAGGCTCTTCATCACAACAGTTCCAAGTAAGCCTTTCTGCCTCATTTACTGTCCTCTTTCTCCGTACATCCTTTACTTCAAAGCCCCCATGCTGCTCACAATTCTATTAATGTCAGGCTACCCTTCCTCTGAATTACCTTCAAATCTCTTCTCTTTCTTTTTATCTGGGATATCCTGTCCCCAAACACCAACCAGTAAACCACATATAAAACCATAAAAAGCTGATACGAAGGTCACTTTTCTCTCAGATACTCCTCTATTCTTTAACAGCAGAATCCATAGGTTTCCTGTGCATCTAGAACAACACTAACAAAAATATTAAACTAGGTCAAGTAACTGCTATCCCAATCCATAGAAAATAGTTTAAGAAATATGAAAGTAAAGGAGACAGCTTCTATAAACTAGTATTTATTGATAAAATCTCATTATTAATTTGTGTTGAAATTAATAATGTTTGTCCTTGGTCAGTTAAGCTAACAGAATTCTTCAATTGAGACATTATGCTGAGATAGCAAGACTTAGTTACTTAACTATTTTATGCTGATGAAGTGGCATGCAAAAGCCTGGTACACTGCCATTATTCCAAACCTCCCTCCCTCGGGACTTGAATGGTAACTGTATGATCAGCATTCACAGGATGACTAAAGATTACTTGGTTGCTGAAATCTACAGAGAGTAAAGAGTTTACAGTACAATTACAAATGAAAAAAATGCACCTGTGTTTATCTGTTGAAAGCACACATGCACAAATTTAAGCTTAGAAGTTGAGGTTTCTGGCAACAGCAAAAAATAATGCATTTCAAAAAGATACAAAAAATTAATCTACAGTAATATGGTGCACATTTAAATGGCTGACGTACCATCTCTCATTTTCTGATAAATGACTACTCTCTCTCTCTCTTTTTAAAAAAATAAGATTCTGAAATAACATTTTGAAAACCTCCAGGTATCTAAGGAAAAGAATTTATAAATTGTCACTTCAAGTGACCACAACTAAATAAGTGGGTTTCTAACTCACCACATGTACCAATTCATTAACAAGTCTACATGACAACACTGTAATACACTTGCTTGGATAATCTATTATTATATTAATTCCAAACTGGGTGATTAATTACAAGCTGTAAAATATTATTTTCTTAAAGCTGTATGGAAAATCTTATACAAACCAGATAAAAAGTAAATGATTTTTCATCATTTTAGTGGCAATTCTACACTAAAGCAACAAATACTTAAGCCTTGAATTCCTTATCATCGTCATCAGCAGCCGTCTGTCTCGAGAGACGATGGCGTAGCTTCTTGAGAGTCTATCTGCACCGCCGAGAATGGCTGTGCAGTCCGACTAGGGAGTGACAATCCCTGCCGCACTTGTTACAGGTGAAGGCAGATGGCTGAATTCCTTAAAAGATATTCAAAATAGACATGTGTAGTATGAATCAATAAATATAAAAATATATCCATACAAAGACATCTATGCATTAAAAAATCAAGACTGAAAGTTTTTATAATTTACTTCATGGAATTAGAGCTGATTTTGTTTTGTTTTTGTTTGTATTTTCGTATTTATTCTTCAATGAGTACGTTTATTTTGAAGTGAGAAAAAGAAAAATATAGTGAAAAAGAAAAGACCATTAGTTTTAATATCACATTAACAATTCTAGAATGATCTTCATTTAGGAAGTTCTACAAGCTAAGCTATAGAAACAAGAACACATGATACCCATGGAGGCCAGTACTAAACTCAATTTTCCCCAGAAAACACAGGCAAGGAAGAGAGGCCGGTTCCAAGTCACAGATATTTCGAGTTCACTTTAAGTCAGAAATTTAGTCACTATACTTAGAATTATAATCCTCCTAATAAGCCATAATGTGAATAACCATTCCTAATTAGCAAATTTCCAAATTACTAATGGATAAAACAGGGTAGGGTAAGGAAAAGTTAAGACAGGTGAGGTAGAATGGGATTGTGCTATTATGATAGTGGTCAAAAATCTAGCACCTCTTTGAGTGAGCAGTTCATCCTAAAGTTTCAGAAACAGAGGCCTGTCCAAACACTAGCTAATCATTCCAGACCATCTCTCCTCGCAACCATCACCACCATCCACCTCCAGACACTATAAACTCGCCATCTCCCTCTGCCTCCAGCCCCTGGGAACCACATTCTACTTTCTGTCTCTATGAATCTGACTACCTTAGGTGCCTCACATAAATGAATCATGTAATATTCGCCCTTTTGTGAATGGCTTATTTCACACAGCATACTATCCTCAAGATTCATCCATGCTGTAGCTCATGTCAAAATTTCCTTTCTTTTACAGGCTGAATAAAATTCCATTACATGCACATACCACATTTTCTTTATTCATCCACTCATGGAAACTTGGGATGCTTCCACCTTTTGGCTATTATGAAAAATGCTGCTATAAACATAGATACACAAATATTTGTTTGAGTTACTGCTTTCAATTCTTTTAGGTACTATGATGATTAATTTATGTATCAATGTGACTAAGCTAAGGGGATGCCCAGATAGCAGGAAAAACATTATTTCTGGGTGTGTTTTAAGGGTGTCTCCAGAAGAGATTAGTATTTGAATAAGCAGACTGAGTATAGAAGACTGTCCTCACCAATGTGGATGGGCATCCTCTAGCCTATTAAGGGCCTAAACAGAACAAAAAGGCAGAGAAAGGATGCTACTGGCTTTCCTGGTTTTCCAGGTTGCAGATGGCAGTTCATGGGACTTCTCAAGCCTCCATAAATGCATGGGCCAATTCCTACAATAAATCTTCTCTTATATTATCTCCTATTGGTTCTGCTTCTCTGGAGAACCCTGACTAATACAGATTTATACACAGAGCCTTTTTCTTCTGAAACTCCTCAAATAAAACTTACCATTAGTTCTAAAGGTCATCATTAAGAAAATAACACTGATACTTTACATGTTTTCCACTTCCCCAGCACCTTACATATGTACTAAAGACCATTAATCCAAAGGGGGGGGGGGGGGGGGATCGGCAGCTAAGTTTAAAAGCAATTTAATTCTGTTCCTCTCTCAACCTCTTCCTATGTCCCTAATTCCCAGGGAGAAAAATAAAAAGCATCTACTTATATTTCAAAGTCCAGGAGACAAAATCATCTAATAAATACTCCCAAGTAAAACTGTAGCTTGTTTTCCAACATTCTTAGTCTCCTGTTAAGGCCCTTGCAAATTCTCTTACTCATCAAAACTAGCTCTCAGTTCAGAATTTTTGAAAAGATTCTTAAATATGATGATACATTTCCCGTAAATCATATTAACTCCTGACCATCCACTAGACTCAGAATTAGTCTACCCTGTTCTAAAGCTCACTTGAGATATGTCGGCTCCCTTTGGTTCCAAGTCAGTTATTTATACGCTTGTTCTTTTTCATTGGGTATCTGAACATTCACAGGAGAAATAAAAAGGTTTTCATTCAGGCTTCCAGATTCCAGAATCTCTACATATAAAACAGACAAATATCTGTGACAGAGATCTAAATTCGGTTAAGTTTTACTGACTTCTTAACTAGTGTGTCCTTTTGGGATTCTGTTGCTCTTCAGAATGAGACATAATGAAAAGTGCCATGGTTCCTTTTAAAACAAGTGCTACCCATAGGAAGAAACAAGTTCAGTTACCACAGTTTTTGGTCTTAATATTCTGTTTTAGTGAATGTGCTATTACATAACAATAATGATCTATCAGAGCAAGTAACTACTGTAAGAGTATCCATACCATTTTCCTAATTACATTTAGTTACCAGAGGAACATTGAGATTTATTAATTCCCATTTAAATCTTTAAATCTGTAGCTGAAAAATTTTAAAGAATACATTCTTTCCCACTAGATTATGCCTGAAGAAAATCTAGCTATTAAGTTATGTAACTGATAAACAGATTTTTCCATAATATTTAAATTATACTAACTAAAATGTTGATGTTACTTTAACTGATATACGAAATAGTTGGTTCTTTATAAAAACAAAAAGTTCAACCCCTATGTATAAGTTAGCAATATTATCCACATAACATGAGTGCTTAATAATGCTTTTCAATAACAGGCATGATAAATCAAGTGAAGGAAAATCTGACATACCTAAGGAAGATATTTAGCAGATAATTAATAAAACTTAAAACCACACTTTACTCACTAGAAAAGTGATGCACTGAGTTGCACAAAATGTTAATTTTTTCTTCTTCAAATTATAAAATATACAGAAGACAAAAAATACTAATCTTTTTTTAAAAATTGGAAAACAGAGAATAGGATTAAAAAGAAAAAAAACCCTCCAGAAATCTACTACTCAAGTATAAAAATCTGTTAATCTCTTGAATGAAGTTTTAACAATAGATAGAGGCTGTGAAACCTTACTTAGCATTTTTAACTTTCAAACGTGTTGCACTTCCATATCATCATAATGAAACTCCTGAGCTTCCTTTAATATAAAAATATGAACTGCCTTATACCAGCTGATAAACTTTTTGAGAAATCAGATAATGGCAACGGACACAAAAAGGGGCCACAAACTAAGACTAACAAGCTCAGAGGAGGCCTGTGTGATGGCCTTGCAAATTCAGAGACCTAAAGGAACCACATAGGATGGTCTGAAATTACAAGCTTTCTAACTAAAAGCAGGTCATGGCAGCAGTCACGCCCTAGGCTACTCTTCCCTGACAAAAGTCAATCTTTGTCTTAATTGTCTTTTTGCATCTATGATAACATATCTTTGGAATGTCAAATTTCCCTTTTCCAGACCCTTCAAAGCAGAGGTTCCATACCAGAGTGAGACCACAAATCCCCCCATTGTTATTTATTGTGTACATTGTTGACTCTTAACTATATTGGGCCCATTTATGTAAAAGAAGTATGTGTCCATCACTTTATTTTTTATACAATCCAAGAAATGCCCCCCATTCCTGCTTTGCCTTCTCCACCCTCCCTAATCACTAATGGATTTTCATTTAACCCACTTATATCTTCTCTTTTAAATTGTAATGTATAAATTAAGGGACAAAACTGCCATTTTCCAGAGCATTTTCTCAAACCACTGTGGTTTTGCTTCCCTGCAATTGTCATCAGTTTGGATCAAATAAACTCATAAAAATTCTTACAGGTTTGGTTGTTTCTTATGTTGACAGCAACAGTTCTATTTCAGAAGCTCCATGAGTTATCTGTACAGCAATGCCTGCACTATTTTGTATCTGAGCATTTTAATGTATTTTACACTTATTACAATGAAGTAAAAAAATGAAAAGTGAAAAAAAATAGTACAGCACTTCCCTGTATTTCTTTATAGTTACAGGGATAAGTAACTCTGGTCCAAATCAAGCCTGTGGCCTGCTTTTGTAAATAAAATTTTTACTGAAACATAGCCATATTCCTTTGTTTGCATATTGTTGAAAACTTACGATAGATATCATATAGCTCACCTAAATATAAACATGTGATAGATACCATACAGCTCACCTAAAATATTTCTATCTGGTTCTTTATAGAAAAAGTTTGTCAATTCCTGTGAAAATTCTCTCCCCATTTTAAGCTGGATTTTATTAAAGGTAAGCACACAAGAGTTAGATGAATATGTATTATAGTGCATTCTTCCAAAATAAGTACTTTAAATAGTTACAAAATTGAGATTCCTTCGACCTTAGAGAAGATGAACAGAAAACAGAATGTTCAGCTATATAAAAATGTCACTTTCTTGTTAACAGTAAGTTTCTGATTTTCTTAAATGACCTGTAAATTTTAATACCTATTTAAAAGACAAAACATTTCTTTTGATTAACTATAGAAACGGTTATCTCAAAGAACTTTAGTGGTTTCCTTTAAAAAAAAAAATTTTACTTAAAAAAATACAACTTTATTAGTGTCTAGCCCAAATAAAACAGACACAAGAATTAAATGCAAAATCTCTGGCTTTAATAACTGTTTAACTTATTCTTCCCAACATATTTTTCCTCTGACCTCATATCTTATATTATCCTATTCACTTCCTTATCATGCTCATTACCTGAACAGAATTAGCATACGACCCAGCAACCCCTCTTTTGAGGATCTACCTGAAAATTTTGAAAACACTTATTCATAAAGATAAATGTACCACTGTGTTCACTGCAGCATTATTCACAATAGCCAAGACATGGAAACAATCTAAGTGTCCTCTGACCAATGAGTGGACAAAGAAGATATGTTACATTTATACAACAGAATACTACTCAGCCATAAAAAGATGAAGTATTGCCATTTGCAACATGGATGGCCATGAAGAGTATCACGCTAGTTTCCGGCCAATATGGAGACATAGACAAACACGCTGCGTTTCCCTGCACAACTAAGAAGGAATACAATTATCTCAAAACTAGAAACAACCAGAAGTTACAGAAAATCAAACTGCATGTAAGTCCAGCAAACAAAGATAAAGAAGAAATACTCATCCAGACAGGCAGGAGGGGCGGAGCTGGGGCAGAAAGGACACCATGTGGTGGCGGCAGCGGCAGACCAGCAGAAAGTACAATTACACATTCTAAAAAGTCAGGAGGGACACCTGGGGAATGTTCCCAGCTCCTCACCACAGTGCTCATGGTCCCAGCGCTGGGGAAAATCAAGCTTCATTGCTTCTGACTGTGCAGACCAGTGGGGGTTGGAGTGGAGGCAGAAACTGCCAGTCTCTCAGCAGAGTCTGCTTGTTTAAAGGGCCCTCACGGTCCTAGAACATCTGCAGACCCACCCACTCTAGGAACGAGGGCCAGGGCAGCAGCTGGAGGGACGTCAGTCTGGTGTGGACGTGGGAGAGGCGCCTGGAAAAGGAGTGAGTGCTGGGCAGGCAGTACTGTTCCCTCTCGGACCCCTCCCCCACATACAGCACCACAACGTGGTGAAACAGGTCGCCCTGTACTGACGAATCCCTAAGGCTCCATCCCTTACAACGTAACAGGAGCAACAGCTCTACCTGGGACATGGAGGCAAACAAACATAAGAGCCTGTCAGAATGAGGAGACAGAGAAGAAGGGCCCAAAAGGGGGAACAGATCAAGGTTCCAGTGGGAGAACTAAGCGACGAGGAGATAGCAACCTAACAGATGAGGGGATAGACAACCTAACAGATGCAGAATTCAAAACACTGGTGATAAAGATGCTCACAGGCTTGACAGATACGCTTGAGTACAGCAAACACATAAAAGAAGAAGTGAAGGCTATGCTAAGTGAAACAAAGGAAAACCCACACAAAACCAATGGTAAAGGGAAGGAAACCAGGATTCAAATCAGTGATTTGGAACATAAGGAAGAAAAAAACAGTCAACCAGTGCGGAATAAGGAAGCAAGAATTGAAAAAAAATGAAGAAAACTTCCCAAATCTTGCGAAGGAGATGGACATACAGGTCCGGGAACCATAGAGGGTCCCGGGCGAGCTGGACCCAGAGGGGACCACATCAGGACGCATCATGATTGAGATGCCAAGGGTGGAAGATAAGGAGAGAGTCCTGGGGGCAGCAAGAGAGAGGCAGAGAGTTGCCTACAGGGAGGTGCCTATAGGACTATCAGTTGATTTCTCAGAGGACACTTTGCAGGCAGGAAGGGACTGGCAAGAAGTATTCAATGTGATGAAAGGTAACCTGCAACCAGGATTACTCTATCCAGCAAAGCTATCATTTAGAATGGAAGGGCAGATGAAGTGCTTCCCAGACAAGGTAAAGCTAAAGGAGCTCATTATCACCAAGCCATTATCATATGAAATGTCAAAAGGACTGACTTAAGAAAAAGATCAAAACTTATGAACACTAAAATGACAACAAACTCACAACTATCAACAACTGAATCTAAAAGATAAAAACAAAATCCAACTAAGCAAACCAGAATAGGAACAGAATAAGAGGTATGGGAATCATTTGGAGGGTTAACAGCTGGGAGAGGCGAGGAGGAGAAATGGGGAAATGGTGCAGGGATTAAGAAGCATAATTGGTAGGAACAAAATAGACAGGGGGAAGTTAATAATATAGGAAAGGGTGAATCCAAAGAACTTACATGCATGACCCATGGACATGAACTAAGGGGGATGGGACTGCTGGAGGGAAGAGGGGTACTGGGCAGAGGGGAGCAAAGGGGAAAAAAATTGGAACTACTGTAACAACATAATAAAATATACTTAAAAAAAAAAAAGAGTATCATGCTAACTGAAATAAATCACACAAAAAAGGACAAGAACCATGATTTCACTCACATGTGGGATATAAAACAAAAGCAACAAATAAACTCGTAGACACAGACGATAGTATAGTTGTTACCAGAGTAGTAGAGGGGTGAGGGGAGGATGAACATGGTAAAAGGGGTGAAATTTTATAGTGACAAAAGAAAACTAGACTTTGAGTAGTGAGCATACAATGTAGTATACAGATGTTGTATTATAAAGTTGTACAACCAAAACTTATACAATGTTACCCCAATACATTTAATTAAAAAAATAAAACTTGCCTAAAGCAAAAACATTATCCATACAAGCTAAGAAACAAAAATAAATGTCATGGACCCCCAAATATCTTACAAGAGGAAAAATACAGTACACAAATTACATGAAGCACAACCCGAACAAATTCATTCTAATCCAAATGTTAACTGTACATTTAAAATTTTTTGCTTGCCTCTTTAGATGTTTGAAAAGCTCTTTTACGAGTCTAAAATAGAAATTCTCCAAGCTTCAAATTGTCTTTTTTACAATAAAAATGTCCTTTGGCAATAACAAAAATAATACATGGAATATTTTTTAAGCATATACACTGTTTGAGGCACCTGACTTACTCATCTTCTTAATCTTCTCAACACCCAGGAGTTAATTATTTCTCCTCATAAGGAAGTTGCTAAACCAAAACTCACAACTATGTCTATTTAATTTCAAAGTTCAGGCTATTACTCACTACCTATGTTGTATCTACAAAGTAGATGTGATAGTAATCATTCCTTAAAGCTAGGTTTAATAAATATTTTTATTACCACAGTGTAAAATATTTTCAAATAAGAACTGGCACATTCTTTCTCCCTGAAGCTACAAACAGAAAAACACTAACAAGAAATATTAAGTGTTAAGTTATCAACTTTAATTTCCGTTTGCCTACTTTTATTAAAAGATTTGAAAGTATCTTTTGGCTTCCTAAAACATGCCTGGCACAGCGTAAGTAATTATTAAATGTTTTAAATAATTAAGTAACATGATCCTCTCTGTGAGAATGGCAACTATTAAGCTCAGTTCAGATTTCAAATGTTGTCTCCCACTGTGCCCAAAAGTACCTTCTCACTTCTCACAATCATCAGAACAAACGTTCTGATTTTTGGTTCAGAAAGTATGGTAATCACATCCATGACACCACCCAAAATCCAAGTTCAAAATGTTTCTAACTCTCCAACTGATTTTTCTATGCAAAATAATAGCAAGATGATCAACACTGTAAAAATGTGTTTCACTAGGAGACAGATTACTTGATCTTACATAGTCATCCAACTTTCTGAGTGCCTACTAAGTATGGCAACTAGGTAGTTTCAGGCAGAAAAAGAAAACTCTCAACATTAATTTTCATGGTTCTTCAGTATCCTAAAGTAATTTTTAAAATTACTCGGATATTATAACTGCCAAGACACACCCACCAGTTTCTTTTAAAATTAAGCTTTAAATACATTTCTGTCTAGAGCACACCACCTCTGTGTGCTCTCCCAAAGGGACTGGACACCCTCCCATTTAATTAGTTTCTCAGAGAAGGGGAGAAAGAACAACTCCCCACTGTGACCCTTTCAGCTAGACTATGTGCTTGGGTACTTAGGAGATTTTAACATTTCCTATAGTCTTTGTCTGTGAAGATATTAGATAGAAAGATAAAGAAAACCAGATACATGCTCTAGGTGCTAAGAAGCCAAGAATGGTAAGTAAAATTCAGAGGGTAGAGTCACTAAAATAAAAACAAGTCTACATCTATAGGATTTTAAATTAATGTCAGAAATAATAAATACTCTAATTAAAGAGTTTAGAGTAGGGGAAACAAGCATTTCCAACTTAGAAAGTAGGGGGAAAAGATTTTCTTTTTGTTTATATTTTCTTTCATCAGATTTTTAAAAAGTGAACATTTACATTTAAAAAAAATTAATCAGCAATTACCTAAACAAAACTATTACCTAGAATTTTCCAACATCTTCATTTTAGGCAAATCAGACAATGATACCCGATAATGTAATTGTTTGTTTTTCTCCAAAGATAACATTGACTATGTCCCAGAGATACTACAAACTAATAAATCTACTATTATAAAGACAACTAATAGTATTAATAATGACAAATACAAAACTGATTCTTTTTTAAAAGGTTCAATAATCTTTCATATGTTACTTTCACTAATACTCGAGACTGAACTGAAATACACCAAACTATAAGCTCTTTGAAGACAGAAACTAGGTAAGTCTTTGTATTTTATCTAGCACAGAGAAAGCCTTTCATAAGTGGTGAATGAAAAATAGATACTGGGTATCCCTGCTTTACTAAAGAAATATCAATTAGGCACAAATTTAGGTGCCCCAGGAAAACTGATTGAAGTTTCATTGCATTAAGAAATATTTATTCCATTAATTATCCCCTTGCCCAAAAATTGTTTCAAATTTTAGCTAAACAAGCTAAACAAATGAGAGAAATTGTGTTAATTCATCTTATATCAAAGTATTGAAAAATTGTTCTATCACTAATTAAGGTATCTCACACTGCGTATTATGCTTAAGGAAGAATCAATATAGTAGGCAGCCTTTATTTTTCTCGGTAAGCTTACAATTTTCTAACTTCAGCACAAAAATATCTAAAGCAGTCTGAATACAGGAAATCTTTCCTTCCCCTTTTCCATCCTTACTATGGACATGTCTTTCACTTCTTGTCACTTCTAGTTCTGCAAATTCAAGGCTTTCAAATTTTGAAAGCGAGCATTTTCACGCTGTGCCTTTCTTGTGGAAATGTGACTTTATGTATAGTAACTTTTAATCATTTTTTATTGTTATTCTATTATAGTTGTCTCAAATTTTCCCCCTTTGCCCTTCTCTACCCACCCGCCCCCTCAGTCAATTCACACACTGTTGTCCATGTCCGTGGGTCATTCATACATGTCCTTTGAGTATAAATTCTTCTAAGGCATGAAATGTCCAATATTTAACATTACTAGTTTAGAATACTGCATACGTATTTACAAGGAAAAAATTAAATTTAATTCTATGTATTAAGACCACTGACTATATGTTTTCCAAATTAACTGATACAGATTTTAATAAAGAACTCATCTACCAGTTGCCTCTCCTCAAAAATACTTCAGCCAAAAAATATCTGGCCAAATTTTAAAACATTTTCATCAAAAATTTATTATCATCAACCCCTAACATATATGCCTTGTATGTAAATATAAGGAAAAGAATGTTGCAAGGCCATCAATTAAATGCCACTTTCACTTTGCCAAATGTAGAACCTTTTACCAAACCAGCAACTTTTCAAACTTTTTGGTCACAGATCCGCTTTTACACTCTTAAAAACCACTGGAGATACCAAAGAGCTTCTGTTCATGTAAGTTATCTACTAATATTTAGTATTAAAAGTTAAAAAAAGAAATGTTAAAATTTGTGAAATTTACTTTTAAAAAATAATACACATATTACATATTCACATAAATATGTATTTACTCAAAAAGATACCCTGTTTCCTCAAAAATAAGACCTCCCTTGAAAATAAGACCTCCCTTGAAAATAAGACCTAGTGCAATTTTTTTCAAGCTTAGAAATATAAAGCCTCCCCTGAAAATAAGACCTAGCGGCAGTCATTGCTACAGCTTCCCCCAAATTCTTGATGGAATTCAGTTTGGCTGGTTATGCTGATGTTTGTGATGACATGACTACCGTATATTAAAAAATGTTGATTTTTTGTTCAACAATAAATGTGAATTCTTGTTCATGGAAAAATAAGACATCCTCTGAAAATAAGACCTAGCGCATGCATCTTCAGGAGCAAAAATTAATATAAGACACTGTCTCATTTTGGGGGAAAGAAGGTAGTCTCCCCCAAACACATTACTAAGAAAAATGGCATTGTTTTACATTAATAGTACATTCTAATTTCTTCTGGATTTTCATATCTGCTTTACATTAAATCTGTTACAATTTGTTGTTTTGCTTGAAGTACATAAAGAAAAAATGGCCTTATGCAGACAAAAAAAGAGAAGGCTTTTCAGATAATTGTGGACATTCTTCTGTGCATTCTATCAAAACTCAAGTGATAGTTTCTTAAATATCAGTTGCAATGTAGAACCTAAAATCACATCAATTAACTCTTTCTACTTTGTCACATTAAATTCATTGGTCTATCTTGTCTTTGAATAACGCTTATATCCATCATGCTCTGGTCATATGAAAAACATTAATTCACAGAATTATGCTTATCTTACCTTCCAAATGCTGAAATATTTCATTATACAATATAAAAAAACAAAAACAAAACAAACTTAAATATCACCACTGCTTTCGTCAAAGTCGTCTTGGATTGAGCAGCTATAAACTCATGGTAGCAGATAAAAAGTTTTCAAAATTCTAATTTTCACCTGAAAGCTTGAATTTTATCATTTGCAACAACAACAACAAAAAAATTGTTTGCCTCAAAGTGATGGGCTTATTTTGTTCATTTTAGACAAAAGGTCTAACAGACGGCCTAGTATGAATAACCAGTTTGTCAGTCATTCTTTCAAGTAAAACTGGTGTTCCATGATAAGTGAGTAGTAGTTCAATTCAACTTAATCAAATGAGAATGTCAAAAATTTTACATAACTATTAAGTATTTTTTTAAATGCAAATTTCTCCCTACTTTGTAAACCGAGAATATGAAATTGCTTCTTCAATGTAAAAAGGAAGTTATCTCTACCTACCTTACAAAGCAGTTGTGAGGCAACCACATATGTAAGTATCTACTGAAATGCTTGACACATTAAAGATGCTCAGCCATGGTTAGTTCCTTTCACCCTCCTCTCTCTTACTATAATATTGGTAATTCTGATGAATCCTCTCTTTTATTTTCTTTAACGCGTTAAAAACCAAGTTGTCACTCACCTATTCTCCAATCACTTTTAAGTGACTCAATTCCATTCTGCTACGAGACAGAAAAAGACAATTAAGTAGTACTCAACCATAGGTTACAAAAAGAGGACTTTGTAAGTCAAGTATTTTGTAGAAAGGCTGAGACACAAATTTCTCTGGTTTAGAAGCCTATTCTTTGCACCTTTCTTTTATGTACCAAGTTATACTCATGATTTTCCAGGGCGCAAGTATTAATATACCACGTTTCAAAATAATTGTGATATTATTCTGAGTTTAAACCATCTGTCTGGAATTTACTGAAGCAATTGCTAAAGATATTCTATGCATACAGATGACACTTTTCTCAATAAAAATAAAAAAGTGTTTCCACATCTGTTGTTTTTGTTGATATGTTACGTAGATTTTCAAATTCTTTCCTAGGACAAAAAGCAGGGTGAAAATATAGAACATTTATAATGTACACATTTTTTAATAACTCTATTAAGATTCTGTCATCATTTCAACCATGTCTACTATTGCTACTCTACTACAAACATACAACAAATATGTATGTGTGTATATATATAAATAAATGTCGAGAGAATGAGGAGCAGAGATTGAAATTTCCAATATGCCAAGTCAAAGGGCCCCATGACTTTAGTTTTTAAACATAACATGTAAAACTTTTTGAAATTACAGACTGAAATATCCATGCATTTATGTCTATCAGAATCTAGCTACAGATGTGAAGAAATTTATATGCTAAAGACCTTACACAGTATCCAAAAATTCTGAAACACTCATTCCATATTCCAAAGATAGATATGTCTTAATGTATAGCAAATAACTGCTAAATGACTCCTTATTGTTTCTGACTGCCTAGCATTCCCCTTATCAGGTAGTAGCACCGCTAACCATTCCTTTTATTCGTTATCTGCCCTCCAATGATGTGATCCTGATGTGACTGCCAACCATGCATACTGCCATGCACACCTTCTCTGTGAAGGGACTGCCACAAAATGCAGTTCTGACAAATCAGAATGCTCAACCTGCCTACCCGAGTAATTGACCCAGAGATGAGCATAAGACTTAATTAAGCCAGGTTGAGACACCTATACAAAGGATTTTAAAGATGAACCTCAGGCCTTTCCTCTGGATATAATGGTGACAATAAAAGCGTGAAGCAGTCAGTAACTGCGGAATCTTAAAAAAACAGTGAGATTCTTACACATACTTGTAATTGGGTCATTCTAATCTCTTAAGATTGTCTGTGTCTATATTACTAGGCATGAATAGAACTAATAGAGTTAGGAGCCTCCTTTTGTGCCACATACGTGAGTAATTTCACACACAGGATGTCATTTAGATCTAAAAACAATTCTCAGTTTCATTTTTAGAGGTGAGAGAACTGAGGCTCAGAGTTTAAGTGACTGGCCCACAGTCATACAACTAAGTATTAGCAGATCTCAGATCTCAAAAACCACATCTCTCCTCTCTAGTCCAGGCACCACATTGTCCTAAATTTTTCTGAAAAGTAAATACACAATAATACCAGTGCTCAAGAGACAATTCCAACTGCTTTCTAAGTAAGATGGGAACATCACCCATATTTTACTATATAGTAAATAGCACATATTTAATATGTAATATATATATATTTACTATCTATATAATAAATACTAAGGATTAGGTTTTCAGACAAATTCACCAAAATTTATCAAGCCATTATATAGCAGAAAACATCAGTACTGAAGCAAGACTGAATCCCCAATATACTAAGATTCCTAACTTCAGAACTGCTCTAGGCAATAAAGGAATTAAATGGGAAGTTTGTGATGATTCAGAGTAGGTGACAAGGCAGCATTACAGAAAACTAAGAAAGCTAAGGAAAAACTCCACTGGTTCCAGCAGTGCAGCAGGGGAAGGGTAACAATCTATCAACAGTGAACACGAATTGGGAGGAAAGGGGATATTATTAGCTGTTGCTATACAGAATTAATTTATATGCTTTTAGATTCAACACCATTTAAGTGGAAATAGATTTAGAAAAGTTCTAACAAACTCTGACACCTTTTATATCTAATCTGGAAATAACCTGAAAATCCAATTAACCTTAAAAATTACATCCCTCAAGTATTCTTCTTTGTATACTATTCTATTTGTATAACTAATAGTTTTTAAAATAGCCCCGATAGAAATTGTACATACAATATGATTCCTAATTTGTAAATACATAAATGTATGTATGCATGTAGTGTTAAACTTTGTATTTTTAAATACAATTAACAGTCCACACAATTTGGGAATAAAGGCTAAAATCAAATATATAAGTGCTTTTCAATTAGTAACAAAGCTTAGATCTATAACAAATTACAAAGTTGGTTCTGAGAACCCGGTATACTATGATAACAACCTCAAAATGTCGGTTGACCAATTGTTCCATATATAAAATTCTTGAGATTAATTTAAGATTAGGCTTCAAATGCCAGAAATGCATTAGTTTATCACTGTCAATAAAGAAACTCTTTCTATTAGTATATCTGCTAACATAAAAAGCTAATATAGAACATTTCTAGATTCATGGTCATCATAAATATTCACACTGTATTTAAAAAATAGCATGATTCTAAGCTTTATCACTCTTGTAGCTTCCTTTCTAAATTTCAGGTCATCAGTCATCACCTTTGCTTCTAGCATCATGTCAGCCTCACTGACAAATGTCCACCATTTCCACTTGTCAGTTTTAGACCACACTTGCTAACTACAGAAAACAAGAAACATGACTCTCAAGACTAGTAAGACAAATATATTAAAGGAATTTTAATAAGCTCATGAGGGAAAAACAGGGCATCAGGAGTGTATGGTTTGGTTTTTCAAGGCTGTTTTAAGGTTTAGAGCTCTGAACTAACATACTAATTTTCAGTTTCATCTTCACATCAACCATTAGTATGACCTAACACTAGGTGCCCTAAGGAGAATGTTGAGTACAATGTTCATTTTATTGGGCGGGGGGGGGGGGGGGGGGGGGGGGATTGCAAATTGAATGTTATAATTTTTTTACTCAAATTTTGGAATCTCTGTATTGCATTACAACTTTTTACCCCCAACTCCATCTCTCTATTAACATTCTTCATTAAAGCCTATGCTGTATCAAGGGGCTTAGCACTTCTAGATTAGGTCCCCCCAGCCCCCAGGCCACAGCAGACCAGTACTGGTCCCTGGCCTGTTAGGAACCTGGTCACACAGCAGGAGGTGAGTGGTGGACAAGTGACGCCTGAGCTCTGCCTCCTTTCCATGGAAAAAATCTTCCACAAAACTGGTCCCTGGTGCCAAAAAGGTTGGAGACCGCTGTTCTAGATTACTGTTTTTCATACAGAAACATGCATCTTTGATGGGACATAAATCAACCTTTCCACCTTCCCCATATCTGTGATTAAATAAACACTGGTCATCATTCAAGAAGCATTTAGCATATATATCTACTATATACCAGGTACTACACTAGGTACTTCATATAGAGATAAACAAGATAACTAGCATGATCTTAGAGATTACAGACTGACTAGTGAGAAGAAAACAGTCTTAAATTTAATAAGAACAAGGGAACAGTACAAGGTGCCATGGAAGCTTATGAGAGGACATCCCACAGAAGTTAAAGCTAACAAAGACTGTTAAGAGGTCAAAAAATTAATACTTAAAAACTAACATTAGAAAACTTACTAAGCACTTCCAATTCTGAGAAAAAAAGAGTTCTCTATTCCTCTCACTAACTACAAATAAAAACACTGGATTAAATATATAAAATAAACACAAGACAGCTTTGAAAGGTAGAGAGAGTATACCGACTAGTGACCTCAGAACCCAATGAACAGCATGCTGGTGAGTTCCCTGGATTTACTTTTGGCTTCATATATCCCAGATTTGAAGATAGAAGTCAGGAACCTAGAAATACCAACAGGCATAGAACAGGAAAAGTCCAACAAATCCCTGTCTAGATAGCAAAAGGACCAGAAAAGAGGAAGACTAGTAAGACTGAAAATTTTTAGTATTACTATGCTACTCCAACCAACAGTCACAGAAAAACCAACAACTCCACTCAAACCATCAGCAATGGTAAACAGGGAACTTAGGTTTCCGTATGTGTCAGACTGTAATAAGGCACCCCCAAACCCCCACCAGGATGGTGTCAGATAAGGCAGAGGAAAGAACAAGAGCAGTCATTTCTGGACAGTAACAAAACTGTGCATGCACACACACCAAGGAGGTCCAGTGAAGAGTAAGAACTTTCACCACTGTCAAGTGGGAAGGAGGCCATCTGCAAACCAATGATGTTAGTGGAGGTTACGTGAGCCAGGGTAAGGAGGCAGTTCAACCCCTCCCAGCCAGAGAAGTAGCAGGGATATTTAGTGGGAAGCCAGACACTAATGAAGAACTCTTAGAGACCAAAATCACACATATTCAAGAAAATTAAACCTGCTAATACCTACAACAGCAACAGAAGTTAAACACAGTCCAGTTTCTAACCTGAATAACCTAACACCTCACATTAGACGCCTATTTATTTCTGTTCCTATTACTCAATATAATTATCTTTCAACAATTACAAGGCATGGGGGAAAAAAAGAGAACAAACAAAAAAAGCATCTAAAGAAATAAAGCAAGCATCAGAATCAAGCTCAAATATGGCACAGATGTTGGAATTATCAGACAAAAAATTTTAAATAAATATTAGTATCTTAAGGGCTTTTAAAGGAAAAAGTAGACGGCATTCAAGAACAATTGAGTAATTTAAGCAGACAGATGAGAAACCTAAGAGAACCATATTAAAACACTATAACAGAAATGGAAAATGCCTATGATGTAATGATCAGTAGCTTGAACATGGCAGGGAAAAGAATCAATGAGCTTGAAGATACACTAATAGCAAATTCCCCAATGAACACTCAGTGTAAATACCAAAAACCTATATAAAGGCATAACATACACCAATTGCACAAATCAAAAAATGAAGAGAAATTTTTGAAAGAAGCCAGAGGAAAAAAACACCTTAACTAACTGGAGAACAAGAATAAAAATAACAGCATTTATCTCATCAGAAACCATGCAAACAAAACATGCAAGCAGAAAATATTTTACCCACTTTGGGCAAAATATTTAGTGTTGAAAGAAAAAAAATCACTAACAAGAACTCTATATCCAAAGAAATTATGAATCAAAATGAAGTTTCTTGAACAAATAAAACTGAGGAAATTCAGCACTAACAGACCTGTACTGAAAGAAATGTTAATACTGTTATGACGGTATTACTTCCCAGAAGTATCCACAAACTTAAGACCATCCCTATTAATATTCCAGCTGGTTTCTTTGAAGAAATTAACAAGTTGATTCTAAAACTCATGTGGAATTACAAAGGAGCCAGAATAGAAAAAATATTTTTGAAAAAGGACAAAGTAGAGGGAATAGTACTTTTCAGCTTCTAAACTTACTAAAGAGCAACAGTAAACAAAATGACCGAGAACAACCATAAGGATAGGTGAGGAGGGACACCTGGGGAGCATTCCCAGCACCAGACGAGACTGCGCAACTCACAGTTCCAGCGCCGGGGAAAAATAAAGCCTCATTGCTTCTGACTGTGAAAACCACTGGGGGTTGGGGCAGAGGAAGAAACTGCTGGTCTCTCAGTAGAGTCCTCTTGTTTAAAGGGCCCCCAGATTCCTCGAACATCTGCAGACCCACCCGCTGTGGGAACGACAGTCAGTGCAACAGCAAGAGAGGCGCCAGTTCCATTTGGAAGTGGGAGAAGTGCCGGGAAAAGGGGCGAGTACTGAGAAAGCAGCATTGTCCCCTCTCAGACCTCTCACCCACACACAGCGCCACAACGTGGTGAAAGATGTCGCCCTGTACTGAAAAATCCCTAAAGCTCTGCCCCTTAAAATGTAACAGGAGCAACAGCTCTACCAAGACACAGAGGCAAACACATACAGGAGCCTGTCAAGATGAGAAGACAGAGAAGTATGGCCCAAAAGGGGAAACGAATTAAGGTTCCAGTGGGAGAACTAAGCAACAAGAAGATAGCCAATCTAACAGACGTAGAGTTGAAAATCTGGTGATAAAGACGCTCACAGGCTTGACAGATATGCTTAAGTACGGCAAATGCATAAGGGAAGAAGTGAAGGCTATGCTAAATGAAATGAAGGAAAATCCACACAAAACCTATGGTGAAGGGGAGGAAACCAAGGTTCAAATCAACGATTTAGAACATAAGGAAGAAAAAAAGTCAACCAGTGCAGAATGAGGAAGCAAGAATTGAAAAAAATGAGTAGAGGCTTAGGAACCTCTGGGACAACTTTAGGCATGCCAACACCTGAATCATAGGGGTGCCAAAAAGAGAAGAGGAAGAGCAAGAAATTGAAAGCTTATGTGAAAAAAATAATAAAGGAAAACTTCCCAAATTTGGTGAAGGAAATAGATATAGAAGTCCAGGAAGCACAGAGAGTCCCAAACAAGCTAGACCCAAAGAGGACCACACAAAGACACATCATAATTAAAATACCAAAGGTTAAAGATAAAGAATCTTAAAAGCTGCAAGAGAAAAGTGGAGAGTCACCTACAAAGGGGTGGCTATAAGACTATCAGCTGATTTCTCAAAAGAAATTCTGCAGGCAAGAAGGGACTGGCAAGAAGTATTCAATGTGAGAAAAGCAAGGACCTACAACCAAGATTTCTCTATCCAGCAAAGCTATCATTTAGAATGGAAAGGCAGATAAAGTGCTTCCCAGACAAGGTAAAGCTAAAGGAGTTCATCATCACCAAGCCATTATTATATGAAATGTTAGAGGGACTTAGTTAAGAAAAAGATTAAAACTATGAACATTAAAATGACAACAAACTCACAACTATCAACAACTGAATCTAAAGAACAAAAACAAACTAAGCAAACAACCAGAACAGGAACAGAATCATAGGCCTGGGGATCATTTGGAGGGTTATCAGCTGGGAGGGGGAAGGGAGAGAAATGGGGAAATGGTGCAGGGATTAAGAAGCATAATTGGTTGCTACAAAATAGACAGGGGAAGTTAAGAATAACATAGGAAAGGGTGAAGTCAAAGAACTTATATGCACGACCCATGGACACTAACTAAGGGGGGTGGGATTGCTGGAGGGTAAGAGAGTGCTGGGTGGAGGGGCACAAAGGGAAAAAGAAATTGGGACTACTGTAACAACATAATCAATAAAATACACTTTAAAAAGTAAATAAAAGGAAGTAGATACTAATTGAAAAAAATAAGTTAGAAACCAACAAGAACTGACAAGAAAGTGGAGAGATTGGAACCCTCATACATTGCTGGTGGAAATATTAAATGGTGTTGCCACTTAGGAAAATAGTCAGGCAGTTCCCCAACAATTAAACAGAGTTACCCTGTGAGCCAGCATTTATACTCCTAGAGGTATCAACTCAAGAGAAAAAATCATATATCCACACAAAAACTTGTACACCATGTTTACAGCAGTATTATTCATACTAGCAAAAAAGTAGAAACAACCAAAATGTCGAACAAGTGATGATTAAATAAACAACAGGTTATTCTGTCATAAAAAGTAATGAAGTGATACATGCTATAACACGAATGAACCTTGAAAACAGTAGGCTAAGTGAAAGAAGCTGGTTACAAAAGACCACATATTATATAATTCCACTAAAATGAGAAGTCCAGAACAGAAAATTTGTTGAAACAGAAAAGTAGATTAATGGTTGCTTGGAGCCGAGAAGAGATTGCAAGGATATTAGGGGTGATAGCTAAAGGGTACAGAAAACTACAAAACTATGATCAAAGAAATCAAAAGTAAGTCTAAATAAATGAAGAAAAATTCCTTGGCCATGGTTTGAAAGATTCAAGTGTTAAGATGTCAATTTTTCATCATTTATCTCTAGTTTCAACACAACTCTAATCTAAATCTCAACAAACTATTTTATAGATATCAACGAAGTGAATCTTAAATTTATATGGAAAGAAGAAAGACTTAGAATAGTCAACACAATACTGAAGAACAACAAAGTTGGAAGACGATACTACCTAGTTTCAACACTTCCTATAAAACTACATTAATCCACACAGCCTGGAATTTACAAAACAATGACACACTGGATCAATGGAACAGAATGGAGAGCTGAGAGCCAAGAAATATACCCAAATAGTCAATTGATTGTTGACAAAAAGGAACAAGGCAATTCAATAGAGAAAGGAAAATCTTTTCAACAAATGGTGAGGAACAACTGGACATATATAGGCAAAAAAAAAGGAAACCTCAGACAAAGCCCTTTCATAAAAATTAAATCAAAATAGATCACAGACCTAAACGTAAAATGCAAAACTATAAAAATTCTAAAACTAAAACAAAGAAAATCTAGATGACTTTGGGTTTAGCAATGAGTTTTTAGATATAATAGTAAAAACATGGTCCATAAGAGAAATAATTAAGTTTTGGACTTAGTTAAAATTAAAAATTTCAGTTCTGTGAAAGTTACTGTTAAGAGAATGAAAAGACAACCCACAGATATAAAGTATTTATAAAATATATATCTAATAAAGGATATGTATCTAAAACATACAAGGACCTCTTAAAATCCAACAATAAAAAGACCCAACTTAAAAATGAGCAAAAGACCGAGACACCTCATCAAAAACACAAAATAAGCATATGAAAAGATGCTCAATATCATTTGTCATTGAGTAATTCAAATTAAAACAAGATACTACATATTATTAGAATGGCTAAAAATCCAAGGAATTGACAGTACCAAATGCTGGTGAAGATGTGGAAAAAGAAACTCTCATTCACTGTTGATGGGAACGGAAAATGGTGCAGCCACTTTGAAAAATAGTCTAGCAGTTTGTTACAAGGTTGAACATAGCCTTACCATAGCACTCAGAAATCTTAGGTATTTACCCAAGGTATTATCCAAGTGAGCTTAGGTATTTACCCAACTGTTCTGAAGTTTATGTCTACACAGAAGCCTGTATGCAAATATTTATAGCAATTTTATTCATAATTGCCAAAAACTGGAAGCAACCAAGATGTCCTTCAATAGATGAGTAAATAAACAAATTGTGGTGCACCACTACAACAGGTTACTGAGCAATAAAAGAAATGTTATCAAACATGAAAAGGCATGGATGCATCTTAAACATATATTGCTAAGTGAAAGGAGTCAATTTAAAAAGTACACCTACAGATGATTCCAATTAAAAGACATTCTGGAAAGGGCAAAACTACACAGTGAGTAAAGGATGAACAGGTGAAGCAAAGGGGTGTAGGGCAATGAAACTATTCTATATGATACTGTAATTGTGCAAATAATACTGTGCATTTGTCAAAATTCCTGAACTTTACAGCCCAAAAACAAACCTCGATGTATGCTTTTTTTTTTTAATGTAGAAATTTGAGGTGGGGTAGAGAATCCCAGAAAAGAATACAGAATATGAGGGGAAAAAACCTAATTTTATTACAAATGTATGAAACAACCTCATTAAATCGGAGGGGATAAAAGGTGCTGATCAAAGAAACTCTGAAAATGAGTGGAGTCTGTAAATAAACAAAAAACAACAACAAAAAACTGCACATGAAATACTATATTATAGCTGACAAAGCTGTACTCCACAACTGCACAAATTAACATTCCTAATACTCCTATATGTGTATACTAAAACTGAACACAATTATGCAAGTAATTATGGATGGTGGGAGCTACATTTTTCAATTTTGGAGTGAAAGCTTATAAATAAGCAATGATCTATGTGGTTATTGATTAGAGTTGATGACATCAATATGAACTCATTCAGTTTAACCAGATGTAGATGGTCACATGTGGAAATACTTATACATATGTGTATATACATAGGTTAGGATACCAATGTATATTTCCCTGCTCTATCACCCAAGAGGGCTTTGAATCAATGACACTGCAGTAGCAATGAGCACACTAGCACAGATCCTGGTTTCTAATACCATTCTCCCATTAAGGGAAACAGGACTCCTTGGAGAAATGGTTGATTTTAGACCGGGGCAGAAAATATACAAGACGTGCATGTATTATCTTGTACAGCCAGAAAGTAGGGCAGCGCTAAAACAGACAATACAAGTTTTCAACTGCCAAAGCGGAAATACTTGAGCAGAAAAATATAGTAATATTGAATTATAATCTAAGGTATAAAAAAATACCCATGAGTTCAAAGACATAAATTAATGACTGAATAAATAAATGAAGTAAAAGATAAAAATCTCCCATACAAAATAATCCAAATAATTCATGTAGAAACTACACCCTCAGTGAGGTGGGATATAACACCTACTTCTTAAGTTAAGGGACATACATAATGACTCCTTTCCAAAGACTATTCAGAAAGTTTGCCTGTTTCTTGAAAAAATAAACATGCAACTACCATCAGCAATTATACTCGTGGGCATTTATGCCAGAGGAATAAAAAGTTATGTTCACACTAAACCCCATGCAGAAATGTTTATATACAGCAGCTTTGTTTGCAATAGCCAAAACCTGGAAATGCAGATGTTCTTCAATGGGTGTATGGTTAAACAAAGTATGGCATATCCATACCACAGAATACTCATTAATCACCAACAAAAAGAACACTGATACACACAACTGCCTGGATCACTCTTCAGAGAATTATGCTGAATGAAAAAGCCAATCCCAAAATATTATATAGCATATGATTGCTATAGATAACATTCTTGAAATAACAAAAATCTGTAAATGGCGAGTATATTAGTGGTGAGTAGGGTTTAAAGAGGGGTGGGGTGGGAGGGAACCATAAAAGACCCCTGTGGTGTTGGAACTGCTCAGTATCTCCACTGTACCAAGGTCAATATCCTGATTGTGACATCACAGTTTTGCAAGCCATTTAGGTGGCATGGTGGAGTCAAGAGACATACTAGAATAGGTTAAGGAATGAGTGGGAAAGAAGCAAATGCAGAGAAGCAAACCTATACAACTCTTTCCATAAGCTGCCAGTAAAGAGAAAGGGTAATAAGTAATACTCAGAGGGGAAGGTATCCCTGAAGAGCTTTACCGAAATTAGAAAAACATGAGCAAATTTAAATGCTGATGGAAAAAACTTGGTAAATAATGAATCTACAGCCGTATAAGAATAATGCTATGTAATCTTTGGCAAAAGGTTTGTGGAAGAAAGAGAAAAGCAAATACAAATAGGCTGCCCTCTGATAGGTGGGACAACGCTTCCATTGAACTGGGGGGGTAAAGAGGATGGCTGATACAGGAATACTGATTAGATGGTGGTAATAATGATAGAAATGACAACAATAATAATGATAACAGCCATAACTAATGATTACTTACTGTGATAGCCAGCACCCAAGGTGGCTTCAGAGTCCTCATATCCTGATGTTTACACCCAGTGTAGTCTTCTCCCACAGAGAATAGGGCTGAACTGTACAATTAGTAATATATGACCATGTGTGACCTCCAAGATTTGGCCAAAAAAAAGACAATGCAGCTTCTACCTTGTTCTCTAATGTATTGCTTCTTCTGGGGGAAACCTAGTCACAACACTCAAGCACATGTGAAGAGGCCAAACTAGCACCAGGTGAGTGAGCCATCTTAAAAGCATCCCTAGTCAACTGCCTTCATAAGACTGCAAACTCATGAGACCCTAAGTCTTTAAAACTAACCAGCTACGCTGCTTCTGAATTACAGACCCACAGAAACAGTGAGATAATCAATGTTTACTGTGTTAAGCTACTAAATTTGGGAGTAGTTTATTAAGCAGCAATAGGTACCTAATGTCGTCGTCGGCAGCCGTCTGTCTCGAGAGACGATGGTGTAGCTTCTTAAGAGTCTATCTGCACCGCCGAGAATGGCTGTGCAGTCCAACTCGGGAGTGACACAGTATATGTCTTCTCCCGTGTTGAATCGACATCTTGCGATGACGCTGGAGTGTCCTCTCCAGTGAAGCTGAAGCTACAGAGCCTGGGCAGGGTGATATGGAGGATCTGCTGTTGCCCATTCAGCAGACCCCCCCTCTCTTCGCAGCTGAAGGGTCCAAGGGAAAGACGGAGTCAATACAGCTTGGCTTCAGGTGCGCCGCAGGAGTTGCCGGTGTTGACTACAACGTCGAACCGCCTTAGGGACTCCGGCTCCGGATTTTCTGTCGGGGTTTACTCCCTTAGCCTTTTCCCTGAAGAGGTATGCCGCAAGGCAGCGGAGGTTTTTTGGAGTCAGAGTTTTCCTTCTCTGATGTGCCCTGACTGGAAGATCGAACCAGCGACACTTAGCTCGCAGGCCGACGCTCAATCCACTGAGCCAAACCAGCCAGGGGGTACCTAATGTACCTATATGCTAAGTATAGTTCTAAGCATATTAGATACAGTAACCCACTTAATCCTCAACCACCCCGATTTGCACTTCAAGATGAGAAAACTGAGACACACAGAAGTAATTTTCCCCAATTATCACTCAGATGGTTAAGTGACAGAATTATGAAAACCATAAAGTGAACCTTATGAATTCCAGATTCAAATCGAAACCCAGTGCTATTAACTGCTGTTAAGTGCCATTAAGTGCTATTAACATCCTCTCCAAAGCTGAAGGTTCTATCTCATGGCTTTTATTTTTGCTGGGAAATAGAAGGAAAGGTTACCTGATAAGCAAGCAGGGAAAGCAGGTGACTCAGAGAACTGGAGATAATGGAAAAGGTTTGAACAGTTACCATGAAGAGTAAGAAAAAGGACTGGCTAGAGAAATCTAATAGAATTTCCAAACAGTGTCAAGGTCCCAGGAGAGGTTAAGAGCCATGAACTTGCATGCCATGAATTTAAATGACCATAATGAAGAAATCATAGGCCAGCCAGTGTACCTAAATAAAAAATGTAATTTGAAGTGTGAAACAGTGGTGACGGCGAGGTGGAAGAGAAAAAGCACATCTTTCCCAAATCTCACTACCTCAGAAAGGAGCTATGTATAAAAACAACTCAAAGTAACACTACTTATTCTATGTCAAAGTATTACACAAAGACTAAAGAAAATTTACTAAGATGAATGATGATAAACTGACTATGCTAATTTACATAACTGTCTTGATCTCAAACATCTGAAGTTTTTCTTGAGAATGTTCTTTCCAATTTCCATTTGAAATGTTCAAGAAAAATTAAAATCTAGAAAGACAACATACCTGTTCCATTATAATCAGACCACACCTAACAGCAGCCATACAACTATTCACTGACTTAACTTGATGATTAAATTTTACAACAGAGCTTTACACCATAAATGTATCATTTTAAAAGTTCACTTAAAATTAGTTTTTGCCAAATACATTTAAGTTTCAATTTCATGCATGTGCTTTTCAAATTACTCACTTCACCTGACCAATAAACTGTCATAAACTAATCTCAAAATGAGATAAAGAAAAATTAAGAAAACCAAACCACACACACAATTTTTTCCCTGAAATGCAAGTAAGCATGGACACTTAAAACACTTCAAACACAGAAGTGCATGAATGGAGGTAAAGGTTTGTGAGCTTTATATTCTTTCTTAATACTCAAAGTTAATAAACAAGTTTCAAAGAACACAAGTTAGTGGTTCATATTCCAGTGACATCTTTCCCCATATATCCATTATTACCTGGAGACTTACTGGAAACAAGTCAAAATGAGTACTGCTAGAAAACAAACTTTTTCTAATAAAAGAAATATCACTGGGTAAATTAAGTCCTTTCTACATCATGCATAATTAATAGAGTGGAAAAATTGTTTCCCACACTTAAAAGTAATTCTAAACCATAAAGTGAACTCTACAAGTTATTTCACATATTCTCTATCTGTTTAATTCAGGATAGAACCCATGTAGTCTGAAAACATAAAGCAAAACAAATGATTCTTAACTCTTCCAAAAAACTTTAAAATAAAATCTGCAATTAATATTTTTATTAAGATACAAGTGTTTCATCACTCTACTTTTATCTTACCCTTATCTGTTCGGTGGAGCTGCTGCTAAGTTCATCACCAGACTCAGAATCCTGATGTACCCTTTCTGAGCCTTCTCCTGCCGAATCACAAGACTGATCCTGGGAGAAGCCAGGTTTCTCTATGTCCAAGAACTCTGGACCGGGAAAGTGACCAAATAAGCATGTCTTATTCTGGCCAGAAACTTTAGGAGAATGTGAGTCAGTGCTAAGCTTTCCATTATTGTGGGTCAGGTCCAGGCTTAGGTTGACAGTTTGACTTGGATTATAATTAGGTCCAAAATTCTGATTGGAATCACGAATAAGACTTGTTCCATGAACAGATGATGATGACTTTCCGAAACTTGAAAGCTCATGCAATTTGTTCACATTTTCTGTTGATCTTTGAAGATGCAGACTCTGTATCATTTTCATAGAATTATTTGGCAGTCCAACTGCCTGTTTAACAGGCGGCATCAGAGCTTTGCGGGTGACTTCCTTAACATATTGGGCTGGCACATAAAATGCTTTGGAATTTTCATCTGGTTTGACTTGCCACCAGTCATCATTGGTCTTTTTCACCAAGATGTATCGTTCCCCTTGTTTTATCACAATTTTTCTGTCCTTTGCTTCATATTCATAATCATATTCCACTTCAATATATAATTGTCCTGGAACAATCTTGCCACTTCTGTCAGCCATTTTTATTCAATAATATTCACCTCTCAAAAAGGATGGTATGCCACATCATGGCTTTATGGTTGTTGAATTAATACAGCTATTTTTATTTAAATAGAAGAAGAGAATGAAGAAGAAAGTTAAACATAGTCTGGATTTTTAATATTTACTCAAAAACATCACATAATACAAGCCACTTAAAGAATATTACCTTCAAATCTCAAACTCAGAAAGTAAACATGTGTCTAATGTTTTCTATTGTCCCACATTAAAAAATTCGTAATACTGTAATCTACATTTTTCAATCATTTATGTCCATTACCAAACCAATGACTCTAACAGTAAATACATTAACCAACCAAATACAAGAGGCAAGAACTTTCTGTCTTTTTATGACCTCAAACCTCCTTCACTTTCTTAGAAAGACTCACTAAGAATGACAGCTAATGTGTACTAGGCACTTCCCAGGGCCACACACTGACCTAAATTCACTGCATTCCATATCTTTGAAGTTGGAGCTGAATTTCAATGACCCTGTACTCTTGATTTTTTTTAAATAATGAAGAGTATTAGTGAGCTTTAAAGAAAGTTATCCAATTAGATGTTTCATTTCCTAATATAAAAAATTCAGCATTGTTATTGTTATGGAAAAACACACTGATAAAGAGTTTACTTTGTTTCCCGATTATGTCTACCTTAAGAGGGCCACAATTCTTGTTAGGTCGAATCCCACAAATGCCAATATAACCAGCATTTATGTCTGTAAATGTTAAAAATCCATACCCACACACTTCCACACTCAAAACCTATTAAAAAGTCCTAAATTGGCTTAAGAAGTCTAGTTTCCACTTTAATTTCTCTACCAATTCCAAAATATTTTGTACCTCATAGAATACAGCATTACTACAACTCATGTCAAGTGCCAACCACTGTGAGATGAAGTGTGTTCCCCCAAAAAGGTATGGTGAAGTCCTAAGTACCTGCAAAGACCTTATTAGGAAATAGCATCTGTGCAGATGTATTCATTTAAAATGAAGTTATACTTGATTAGGGCAAACCTGAAAATTCAGTGACTGGTGTCTTTATAAGAAGAAGGAGATTTAAAAACAAGGAAAGGAGACAAAGGAAAGAAACCCAAAACAAAGGCAGAAATTGGAGTGATTCAGCAGCTATAAGCCCAAACACCAAGGATGCTGGCACAACCAGAATCTAGGAAGAGACAATAAAGGAAAGGACCTTTCCACAGAGCCTTCTGAAGAAGCACAGACCTACTGATGCCTCTAATTTTGGAAAGCTAGCCTCCAGAACTGTGAGAGAATATTTTTGTTGTTTTAAGCCACCCAGTTTGTGGCACTTTTTTACAGCACTCTAGGAAACTAAAACACTCAATTCAATGCTCAAGGATTCTAAGGCAAATCTAAGCAATTCTGAATATTCAGTGTACCAGAAACGTTTATCAGCACCCAAGTACTGGGCATGACATTACTGAATGCTATGTGTGCAGTAACTAACAATCATTCTCCTAAGGACAATTATTCTAACAGATAGAACCCTATGCCCAGGTCACAAATAAATTAGTGATAGAACTTCAGTAACTAAAATTTGCTTTCTAGACAAACTACTTAAATAATAAATTCAATATAGTAATGTTTCAAAAAATAAAAGTAAAACTCACCTTAGAAAGAGAACTATATATCCAGTATTACATTTAAACCTATAAAAAAAATAAAGTTCATTAACTTTGACCAGAATTGCTTAAAGAAAGTTATGAATACAATACTGCTCACATTTTAGAAGCATAACCTTATTGCTATAAGGAACACAGTACAATTTTATACAGCACACTATGGCAGCACCACCCTCTAAACATACATACACTTTACCACAGCCTCTCCTATTTCATTTCCACATTGTCTCAATTTCATTTCTGACCCTTACTTATGACAGAATACCGTTTTAAACTTCTAATAACATGAATAACAACTTTTGTAAAAATATTAAAATGACAGAACTGTTTTTCAAGTTTATGGTATTGAGTGGGTAAACAATGAAAATAAATGTTAAAAGTTGTTGGGAGCCCGAACATATCTCCCCATAGATTACTTACTAATTATAAATGGGGAAATATACCTTTACAATGAAAAGATATGTAAGTTATGAGCTTAACCAAAAGGCCAAACAGTGACACCAACAGTGTGACGATATATGCTTCCTGATGTGATGCACTAAGATGTTACAATGACACCTATGCTGTACTCCTGTCAAAAAAAAAAAAAATTTAACCTTAGCTAATTGTAGGGATATAAACAAATCCAGAATGTGAGACATTCTATTAGACAACAGATCTGAACACTTAAAAAAATCAACTTCAAAAAAAATGAGAAAGGGAGGGAGATTCTTAGAGATTAAAACTGATTACATACAACACCCAAATCCATGTGATGTTTTAGTAGACACCTAAAACTTACTATATTAAAATCCACTTCCTGTCTCTACCTGACCCCGTGTCCTGGGAAATCCACATGGTCTTTCCCCTCACAGTATATAGAAATTCGAACCTTCCAAATGTCTAGCATTTACTTTCATGCATTACCAGGACATTAGTCACTATGTGCTTTCATCCTTTTACCTACAAAGGTTTTTCGCTATAATTTTTCAAAATTCCACTCTGAAATGTTTATCCTCAGTGAGTTGTGTTTTTTCTTTTTCTTTTCAGGAAGTAATAAAATAACTTAAAAACTACCTTTGAAACTAAAATGGCAAAACTTAAAAGACAAAGAGAGAATCTTAAAGGCAGCAAGGGAGAAACAGCTAGTAACATACAAAGGAGCTTTGATGAGGATGTCAGATGATTTTTCAACAGAAACCTTCAAGCCAGAAGGGAATGGCAAGAAATATTCCAAGTAATGAAAAGCAAAGACCTGCAACCAAGACTGCTCTACCCATCAAGGCTCTCATTTAAAATGGAAGGCAAAATAAGGAGTTCTTGAGACCAAAAAAATAAAGAAGCTAAAAAAATACACCTCCAACAAACTAGCAATGCAAGAGATGCTAAAGGGACTACTTTAAGAAGATGGAGAAAGGGAGGGAAAGAGAGGGGAGTGGAGAAAGGAGGAATACAGGTACAAAGGGAAAAAAATGGCAAGGAATAAGTACCTGGCTATTAATAACAACCTTAAATGTAAATGGATTAAATGGTCCAATCAAAAGACATAGTGTACCTGAATGGATAAGAAAACATGACCTGCATATATGCTGTCTACAAGAGACCCACATCAGAACAAAAGATCTAAACAGACTGAAAGTGAGGGAGAGAAATATATATTCCAAGCAAATGAACAGGGGAAAAAAAGCTGGGGTAGCAATACTTATATCAGACAAAATAGATTTCAAAACAAAGGTCATAAAAAGAAACAGAAAAGGACACTTATAACATAAAGGGAATAATCCATCAAGAAGATATAACCCTTATAAAAATATATGTACCCAACATAGGAACACCCAAATACATAACTGAAATCCTAGAGGACTTCAAGAAAGGTATCAACAGCAACACACTCATCACAGGGGATTTTAACCCCCCATTGTCAACAATGGACAGATCTTCCAAGCAAAGCAACACCAAGGATATTGTGGCACTGAAGAACACTCTAGATCAAATGGACTTAATTGATATATACAGAAACTTTCACACCAAAGAAGCAAAATACACATTATTTTCAAATGTACATGGAACATTTTCAAAGATAGACTACATGGTAGGACACAAAACAAGCCTCAACAAATTCAAGAAAATTGAAATAATTATCAAGCATCTTCTGAGGTCACAATGGCTTGAAACTAGAAACCCACCTGAATTTCCAAAACTGAATCAAGAAGCAGCAGAAAGCCTGAATAGACCAATAACAACAGTGAAATTGAAGCAGTAATAAAACAAACTCCAGTACACAAAAGCCCTGGACCAGATGGCTTTATGGGCAAATTTTACCAAATATTTAGGAAGAGCTAACACCTATCCTTCTCAAACTATTCAAAAAAAATTTCAAGAAGAAGGAAGACTCCTAAGCTCTTTTTTATGTGGCCAGTATTACCCTAATTCCAAAACCGGGCATTGACATAACAAAGAAAACTAGAGCCATTATCTCTGATGAACACAGATGTTAAAATCCTCAACCAAATATTGGCAATCCGGATCCAGCAATATATTAAAAAGATCATACACCATGATCAAATGGGATTCATCCCAGGAATGCAAGCATGGTATAATATTCACAAATCAATAAATGTAATACACCACATAAACAAGGTGAAAGAAAAAAATCACATGATCATACCAATAGATACTGAAAAAGTATTCAATGAAGTACATCACCCACTTATGATAAAAACACTCAGCAAAGTGAGAGTAGAGGGAGCATATCTCAACATAAAAAAGGCTATATACGAAAAATCTACAGCCAACATCATACCCAATGGGCAAAAACCAAAAGCTTCCCCCCTAAGATCAGGAAGAAGACAGTGGTGGCCACTATTACCACTTATTCAACATAGTATTGGAAGTTCTAGCCACAGCAATCAGACAAGAAAAAGAAATAAAAAGCATCCAAATTGGAAATGAGGAAGTAGAACTGTCAGTATTCACAGACGATATGGTAGTGTACACAGAAATCCCTATAAGCTCCACCAAAAACCTGCCCGACCTAATAAGTGAACTTGGCAAAATAGTACGATGCAAAGTCAATATTAAGAAATCAAAGGTTCTTTTATACAGACACCAACAATGAAATATCAGAAACAGAAACTAGAAAAATATTCCATTTACTATAGTAACAATAAAAATAAAATACCTAGGAATAAATTTAACCAAGGAGGTAAAAGACCTATACTTGGAAAACTACAGAACACTGAAGAACAAAATTAAGGAAGATACAAATAAAGGGAAACATATACTGTGTTCATGAGTTTCAAGAACTGACATCATTAAAATGTCCATACTACCCAAAGCAATCTAGATTCCAGACAATCCTTATTAAAATGCCAATGGCATATTTCACATTTTTAGAACAAATATTTCAAAAATTTATATGGAATCAAAAACAACCCCAAATAGTCTCAGCAATCTTAAGAAAGAACAACGAAGTAGGAGGAATCACAATACCTAATATCAAACTACACAAGGCCACTGTAATGAAAATAGTTTGGTACTGGTATAAGAACAGACACATAGATCAATGGAACAGAATAGAGAGCCCAGAAATAAACTCAGTCTCTATGGTCAATTCATATTTGACAAAGAGAGTAGAAACATAAAATGGAGTAAAAATAGCCTCTTCAATAAATGGTGCTGGGAGAACTTGACTAGTACATGCAAAAAAAAAAAAAAAAAAAAAATGAAACTAGACCACCAACTTACACCATACACCAGAATAAACTCAAGATAGATAAAAGACTTAAACGTAAGTCATGACACCATAAAAGTCCTAGAGAAAAACATAGGCAGTAAAACTTCAGATACCCCACGCAGTAATATTTTTGACGATTTACCTCCTAAGGCAAGGGAAATAAAGAAAAGAACAAACAAATGGGACTACATCAAATTGAAAAGCTTCTGCACAGCTAAAGAAAACATCAGCAAGATGAAAAGGGCACCAACCATATAGGAAAACATATTTGCCAGTGATACCTCTCAGACAAGGGTGTGATCTCCAAAATATATAAAGAACTCATATAACTCAACACCAGGAAGACAACCTAATTAAAAAATGGGCAAAGGACCTTAACAGATACTTTATTTAATTTTAAAATAAAGTTCAGAATCATACACAAAAATAAATAAATAAATAAATAAATAAATAAACAAACAAACAAACAAATACCTCTGAAGATAGTGAAACAAGGAAGGGAATCTGCACAATACACTAGCTCAGACATGCTATAATTGGTGTTTCATCCATAGGAATGGACCAAAAAAAAGTATGAAGAGTAGCAACTAAAAATGTATTATTTTATGCTAGTCAGAGAGGGGCTGTGGGGTGGGGAGCAACAACGGGTTAAAGACCCATCCATGTTCCATCTCTTCATTGCCAGGCTTTATGAATAGACCTTCTACAGCAACCAGAAGATAAGTATGAAGGAGTTGCTAGGAAAAAAAGATAAAGAAGTCAATTTAACTACGTTCAACATGAAACATCCTATCTAAAGTTTTAATTAAAAGCAATGAGAATTGGGAAGACAGAGAAGTAGTCAAAGGACATTTATACAAGAAATCCCGGCCAAGACTGACACGCTTTGTCTCCCTCCACAACTAAAAACGAATACAACTACCACAAAACCAGAAATAACCAGAAGTTCCAGAAAATAAAGCTACATGGAAGTCCAACGTATGAAGTTACAAACAAGTGGTGCTCGTCTGGACGAGTGGAGAGGCAAAGCCAGGTGGAGAGATCAAGATGTGCTAATGGCTACAGCAACGGACCACGGTAAGCACAGACACACGTATTTAAGGGGAGGAGAAAAGCGCCCCGGGAGCACCTCTGGTTGCAGACTGATCCTGTCAGCTAGCGATTCCAATGCCAGGGAAGGAGACTCCCATTGCCTCGGACTGTGAGGCCCAGAGGACGTGGGGATGGAGGAGGAGGCCCCTGGTCTCTCAGTGGAGAGTAATGGCAAGAATCCATCTTGGGTCCCCACCCCTACACAAAGCGCCACAGCGTGGTGAGAAGGGTCACCCAGCAGTGATGAGTGCACAGGGCTCTGCCCACGAAAGAGTAGGAGGTGGGACAGCCCCACCCAAGAAGGAAAGATAAACGACAACAATCAGGATGGCAGGAATCATAATTGAAATACCCATCACACAGCTGACCAAAAAGTAAAACATGTGAATTTATCGATGAACAAATAATCTTTCTGAGGCTCAGTTTAGAGCTATAGTCATAAGGCAGCTTACAGAATTAACAAAAGATATTGAACAAGAAGGGGAAGGAATGAAGTCTAGTCATGCTGAAATGAACAAAAACACATACCAAACTAGTGGAGAGGAAAGGAAAACCAGGGATCAAATCAACAAATCGGAACATAGGGAAGGAACAAACAGTCAACCAGTGCAGAAAGAGGAAAGGAAAAGTGAGGAATATGAGGAGAAGCCCAGAAACCTCTGGGACAGCTATAAGCAAACGAACATCCGAATTATAGGGTTGCCAGAAGGTGAAGAAGAACTAGAAACTGAAAAATTATGTGAAAAAATAATGAAGCAGAAGTTCCCTAACTTGGGGAAGGAAATAAGACTTACAGGTCCAGGAAGCACAGAGAGTTCCAGAAAAACTGGACCCAGGGAGAACCACACCAAGACACATTATAATCAAAATGTCAAAAATTAAAGATAAAGAGAAAATCTTAAAAGCAGCAAGAGTGAAGAGAATTATGTGAAAAGGGGTCCCAATTAGACTCTCAGCTGATTTCTCAAAAGAAACTCTGCAGGCAAGAAGGGACTGGCAAGAGATATTCAAAGTAATAAAAAGCAAAAACCTACAACCACGATTACTCTATCCAGCAAAGCAAGGGCAGAGAAAATGCTTCCAGGACAAAGTAAAACCGAAGGAGTTCATTACATCCAAACCACTGTTATATGAGATTTTAAAGGGACTTGTTTAGAAGGAGGATCAAAACTATGAACATTAAAATGAAAACTCTATCACAACAACCAACAACAGAAGCTAGGGAATCAAAACAAAGGCAAAGTAAGTAGGCAACGAGAATGGAAAAAGAATTACAGGTATGAGGAACATATTGGGGGGAGGTCAGTGGAGAGGGGGAAGGGGGAAAAAGGAGGGAGATGATGCAGGGATTAAGAAGCATAGTAGGAGGGAGTGGAGTAGACAGGAAGATGTTGAGAAGAACTATATGCACAACCAATGGGCATGGACTAAGGGGGGAGGACAATTGGGGGGCGGGGGATCACTGGGTGGAGGGGAGCAAAGGGAAAAGAAATTGGGACAACTGTAACAGCATAATCAATAAAACATATTTTTTTAAAAAGACATCTATACAAAAAAGGTAGTTTACATATCAAGGCAGACGGCATGAACAAGAAGAGATCAGGAGCTGAGATATATTTCTAGGTAACACTGGGGTGGAGGATGGGGAATGAAACTGGGACGCCCCTAAGACAGACTAATTATAAACTTCTAGAAAAATCACATAACGGGAATTATGTATTACAATACAAGGTCTAGGAAAAGTTAGATAAATTAAAAATAAAAATAGAAGCCTTATTACAAACTATGGAGTCAAAGAAAATTAAAATAATTATGGGGTAGCTCTAAAACCTTAAGATCTAAGTGAAAATTATCTGCTAATGTGTGAATAATTTATGCTGCCTGTTTTTTACTTAACACATAACCTATATTAAAACAGATGCTTATAGTTTTAATTTTGGCTTGTTTCCTTTTCTATTTCCGAAACTTGTGGATTCTTCTCTTTAGATCAGGTATTAGGTTGAGCACTGTTCATCCTGTTATCCTCTGAAGTATTTTGGTCAGAATGTTACTCATTCAACTACTAATTGAAATGTATCCTGTACTCATCACCACGCTCCTGCATCCACAACCTTCAGACACACACTTAACAACTACTGAGTACCTTACACCAGGACATTTAAAGTTTTTGCATATCTAATGCCCAGTACCGACTAATTACTTTTTATTTGTAGTTTTAAGACAATCCATGCAGGTTTTTCATACATCTTACCAGTCTTCTTTCTCATGTTTCAACAAGAACAGATATACAAGCACACAACTGCTTACATCTTTAACTCCTCTTCTCCAATAAAAGAACTTTCAATCATGGTATTTTAAAATCTAATGACCTCCTCCTCTCTGTCTGCCAATTTTTCTCATTTTCTTTCTACCACAAATTATACAATTCAGTAAATGTTATCTTCCTCCCACAGAACATCTGCTTTAATGAATTACATCTCTCAGTATGGTATCCTTACTTAGTATATCAAAAAAGTAAAGTAAAAAATTCTGAAGAGTAACATAGTAATTAAGTGCATGCATAATTAAGTGTACAATTAAGTCCAATATATTTAACAATTCTATTACCATGAACAAAATGTTAATACAGCCTCACATTAAATGTTACCAAAAAAATAACACAATTTAAGCACTGTCCTACAAGCAGCTTTTAAAAGTACTGTATTTTTTGCACTGTAAGACATACCTGACCATAAGACACACCTAAGTTTAGAGGAGAAAAACAAGAAAGAAAAAAAAAATTCTGGACCAAATGGTGTACTAAAATATTTAATAAGATATAAGAGAATAATATTTCAACCATGTAAAGTGAACAGCAGTCAACAGCAGTATTAAGAACCATCATCACTGTCATTAACAAATGAGAGACTTTAAGGTTCAAGTACTCTCCTAATTTTCTGGGAACCCCAAGAACTCATCATCGCTAATGTTAGAATTTATGAAGCTCAGTTGCTCACAATCACTGATATCACTTTCTTCGCCATCTTCACACTAACCAGACGCCCTCAGATTCAACAGTAAAGTGGGATATTTAAGCGTCCCCAGGGGTTTCGCGTGGGCCCACCGCTTCCTCTTCTAACAGCTGTCGCCACTGCTGACAGGTCAGGTAATAAACGTCTGTGATGCAGCATTCACTCCATAAGACGCACAGACATTTTCCTGGGGGGGGGGGGGAGTGTGTCTTATGTAGCGAAAAATATGGTAATTGTTTAAAATTAACAATCTCTAAACAGACCTCTGCTAAAAAAATTAAAGTTAATGAGCACAACAAAAAAGTTAAGAGTCATTCCAATAAAAGAAATTACTCCACCAAACAATTCTGTAAATTGTACACTTAACAAGACAATATAGGCCATTATAGGGCACTTAAAAGTGTTTTTTCTTAATACATGATCCTTGTTTTCTAAGACTAAAAAGATATAAAAGGCATATATTTAGGTCTACCAAAGTAATGGATAATATAGTGATTAATATGATAAACTATTCTGGCCATAAAGTAATAGAAAAAATAGAACAGAAAGGATACAGAAAATAATTGGCTAACTAGAAAGCAGCAGAGAATACAATCAGGTATAAACTGGTAAAGGAAACTCAAAACCAAGATGTAAATCTAAAACAAAAATGAGAGAACAGCCAATGAAGTATTTGAAGAAATAAGTATATTACAATAAAAATAACATATCCAGGAGGTATTTTAGGAAGATTTGTGTCATGAAGTCTTTCTTAGTCAGAAGTGGGTGAATATAGATTTTTCTTGGATTATTGCAAGAATGGACAAAAAGTTCCAACTTAAAAAGGAAAAACTATGACCTTGGAATTGGCAATGGATTTTTTGTTTTTGTTTTTAACTGTATTTTTTTCATTACCATTTATCCCTCCTATACCCTCTTTCACATCCACCCATCTCCCCCCAACCCAGCCACAATCACCACACTGTAGTTTTCTTTTTTCGCTCAAGCCCTTCACCCACTAAACCCCACCTCCAAAGCTGTCAGCCTTCTATCTATGAGTCTGTCTCTATTTTGTTCATTAGATTCCACAGGAGTGAAATACGTATTTGTCTTTCTCTCACTGGCTTATTTCACTTAGCATAATATTCCCCAAGTATATCAAGCTGTCACAAAGGGTAAAATACTATTCTTTTTTACAGCTGAATAGTATTCCACTGGGTAAATATAGTTTTATCCACTCATCTACTGATGGACGCTTGGGCTGCTTCCAGATCTTGGCCATTGTAAATAAGGCTGCAATGAATATAGGGATATTTATGTTCTTTTGAATTAGTGTGTTGGATTTCTTCAGATAAATTCCAAGAAGTGGAATCGCTGGGTAATAAGGCAGTTATGTTTTTTTATTTTTTGTGGTATCTCCATATTGATTTCCACAGTGACTGCACCAATCTACATTCCTATCAACAGTGCAAAAGGGTTCCCCTTTCTCCACATCCTAGTCAGTACTTGTTGTCTGTTGATTTATTGATGATGGCCATTCTAACCAGTGTGAGGTGATAACTCATTGTGGTTTTAATTTGTCATTACATATTTTGAGCATATTTTCATATAACTATTGGCCATATGTATGTTCTCTTTGGAGAAGCATCTATCCAGGTCCTTTGCCCATGCTTTAATTGGATTGGTTGTTTGTTTGGGTGTTGAGTTTTATAAGTTTTTTATAAATTTTGGATATTAACCCCGTATCAGTGAATATATTCTCCCATTCAGTGGGTTATCCTTTTAGTTTGTTGATGGTTTCCATTGCTGTGCAAAAACTTTTTAGTTTGATGTAGTCTCATTTTTTTCTTTTGTTTCCCTCACCTGAAGAGATATATCAAAAAAAATAATGCTACAGGCAATTTCTGAGATTTTACTGCCCATGTTTTCTTCTAGAATTTTTATGGTGTCAGGTATAATATTTAAGTCTTTAATCCGTTTTGAATTTATTCTTGTGTGTGGCGTAAGGTAATCTAGTTTCATTTTCTGCACATATCTGCCCCATTTTCCCAACATCATTTATTGAATAACTATCTTTAGTCCACTGTATGTACCTGCTTTCTGTCAAACAGTAATCGACTATACAGGCATGGGTTTATTTATCAGCTCTCTAGTCTGTCATTGATCTATCTGTCTGTTTTTATGGATTAGTATGGCCTTATAGCATAGTTTGATATTAGGTAGCATAATTCTTCCAACTTTGTTCCTCTTTCTCAAAATCACTTTTGCCTTTTGTGGTTTTATATAAGTTTTTGAAATAATTGATCTAGTCCTGTTAAATGCATCATTGGTAATCTGGATAGGCATTGCACTGAATCTATAGACTGCTTCGGGTAGTATGATATTTTAATGATGCTAATTCTTCCTACCCATGAACATGGTATGTGCTTCCACTATTTGTATATTCTTCAAGTTCTTTAGTGTCATATAATTTTCCAAATACAAGTCTTTCACATCCATGGTTAAATTTATTCCTTGGTATTTTACATTTTTTTGAAGCAACTGTGAATGGAACTGATTTCTTAATGTCCCTTTCTGATAGTTCATTATTGGCATATTAATGCAAATGATTCTGCATATTAATTTTATATCCTGATACTTTACTGGATTCATTTATCAGTTCTAGTAGTTTCTTGGTGGAATCTTTATGGTACTCTATGTACAGTATGAGGCCAACTGCAAATAATGACAGTTTTACTTCTTCCTTTCCAATTTGAATGCCTTTTCTTTTTTCTTGTCTCACTGCTATGGCTAGAACTTTCATTACTATGTTGAACAAGAGAGGTGAAAGCAGACTTGCCTGTCTTGTTTCCAATCTTAAGGTGAACACTTTTAATTTTTGCCTGCTGAGTATGATGCTGAAAGTGGGTTTTCATATATGGTTTTTATTATATTTAGGTATGTCCCCTCTACTCTCACTTTGCTGAGAGTTTATCATAGATGGGTGCTGGATTTTATCAAATGATTTTTCTGCATCTATTGATATGATCATGTAGTTTTTATCCTTCATTTTGTTTATATGGTGAATCACATTTACTGATTTGTGAATGTTGTACCAATCTTGCATCCCTGGAATAAATCCCACTGGATCATGGTACACTGTATGTTCTTTTTGATGTACTGCTGCTATTCAGTTTACTAATATTTTGTTGACCATTTTAGCATCTATGTTCATCAGGGACAGTGACCTATAATTTTCTTTCTTTGTAGTTTCTTTACCTGTCTTGGGAATTAGGATAATGCTGGCCTCACAAAATTAGCTTGGGAGTCTCCCCTCCTCTTGAATTATTTGGAATAGTCTTGCACCTCCACACTTCCTACCAGTCTTGATGTGGTTTATTTTGTTAAGTCCTTGATTATAAGACTTCTCTCCAGCTAGTGTTCAGCTGATTATTCAAGTTGATTTTTCTATAATTTAGTTGTAATTCCAGTTTGGTCCTGAGAGGAGGGTAGTGTAGCTTCTACCTAACCTGCCGCCATCTTTCCTCCGAAGAGGCAATAAATTTTTAGATATACCAACCAATGAAAGATAATACAGTAGTCCCTCACTATATTGCAGTTCACTTATCAAGGCCTCGCTGTATCGTGGGATTTAAAAAATATATTTTATTTAATCATTTATCATGGATTTTTCACTATATCGCGGGATTTTGCGGTACTGTATACGTATGTTGTTAAAGTTACGCAGGTTTAAGAGTGTAGAGTAAATGTAAGGTTCCTACTTCGCAGTGGGGGGGGGATGCGGAATGTAATACCCACGATAAGTGAGAGAATACTGTATTTAGTAGAAATTTATCAAAATTTAAAACTTCTGCTCTGTGAAAGACACTGCTAAGAGAATGAAAGCAGAAACCATAGAAAGAGAAAATATTTGCACAAGACATCTGATAAAGGACTTGTACCCAAAATATACAAAGAACTCTTAAAATTTAACAAAATGAAGTGATATTTTTACATGGAAAAAGGATCTGAGAAGACACATCATAAAAGAAAACATGGGAAATAACCACATGCAAAACTTGCAGTGAAAATTTATAGATAAGCAAGGGGAGAAGGCTAGAGTGATCCACACAGTAATGGATTAGACTTGGAGACATCAAGATGAACTCAATGAATTCATTTTTAGTTCACCACAGGAACAGGAGATTACATTTTGAAAATTACAGATAAGTGTCTATATACTGCTTAGTATATGCGTTTCCTTACTGTCAGCAAGAGCCACACCTAGCACCCAGATTTGGTTTCTAATACCATTCTCCAAATAAAGAAACCAAGGCTCTTTGGTGAAATGGCTGAATCTAGAACTGGGGTAAGAAATATACAACATGAGCCTAAAGCATATTGTAGTGCCATATTGACCCTCCCACGTCCTTCATCAGTATTTGAATTACAGTACTTGATTTAAATGCTTATTATTAGACAACTTTCTTTTTTCTTTTTAATCCTTACCCAAGGATATATTTATTGATTTTAGGAAGAGAGGAAGGGAGAGCGAGGGGTGAAAGAGAAAGGGAGAAATATCAATGTGACAGAAAAACACCTATTGGCCATCTCCTGCACTGGGGATCGAACCCAAAACCTTTTGGTGTATGGGATGATGCTCCCACCAACTGAGCCACCAGGGCTTGACAATTGTCTTAACTTTATCTCAAATTAAAAGTGATAGCATGCATATTTGATATCAGATTAACATATTTTAATTATGTTATCCTACATTTAAACAATTTAAATAAATTCACCTTTTTTTGTTGTTATTTACTTCTAAACACCACATTCATGGAGAATTTCACAGTGCCTGTATTTCTCACCAAAACACGAATTACAATTATTTCAGAAGTACTAGGGTTCTCCATTATCAGTGGTTGTTAAACCTTCAAAATCACTGTAAAAATAATCTCTTAGGGATGAATACCTATTGCAGTAAAAAAAATATTGCAAACTCAGTACTTTAGTAAAGAGCCCTGATCAAGCTCCCTTTCAGACCAAAATAACAGTAAACACTAAACTGGGTTTAACCCCTTTGAGAGCCACTTGCATAGACTAAGAGTTTTAATATGATGATGTAGGACACAAAGAAGATAGCTTATGAGGTATAAAAAATAACCCTCAAAATCCATAAAATGTCTAAAGAACAGAAAGAATTTTTTTGTTGAGCAAAAAGGTTAACTTTCTTTTCCTTCAGATTCTATTTCATTAAAAACTACCATCTAATAGCTTCACAAGAATCTTTAAAACCACCCTTTTATGATCATCCTGCTTCTAGTTTTCAGCTTTCTCTTTACTTCCTTCTGAATGCACTCCAATCAATATTCTTCCTTCTATATCTCAACACTTGTTCCCATATTTCAATTTCTTAGTAAGAACCTTCTAAAATAATCAGTTTAAAAAACAGCAAGAGATTAACTTTTTTTTACAGTTCCTATAATTTTGATCTTGCCTCTGTGGCAACTCTGTAGTAACACCTTTATTTTCCTCTGGATAAGCACCCATGCCCAGTTTCAGTCCATGATGTTATACGAGGTGTTACATATTAATAAGAAAATCATAACCTTGGTCTTTATAAAGTTTAACAAGATTTCTAAACCTCTAATAATTTACTCTAGAAGAAAAACTTCACTCATGTCACAATTGCACAACTCTACTGGTTACCCAGGCATAACCGCCCCCAAACCCATTCAGATATTCCTCTGGAACTACACACAATGAAATGCCTAATTACATTCAACCACTTTCAAATGTTTACAAAATCCCATGCTTTAAAAAGAGCTAGAACCCACAAAACAAGGGCAAATACATCTACAAATGTGGTGATTATTAAGGTCTGGCCCTTGCAAAGTACTAGTGGGACATCAGAAACTTAATTTAAAAACATATATTCTTTATAATGCTTATATTATGCTAATCTTCTTCAAATTAACATTGAAATAAGAAGCATCACTGTAGGCAAAGGACTTGAATACACATTTTTCCAAGGAGGATATATAAATGGCCTATAAGTACATGAAAAGATACTCAACATGACAAGAATGAGGGAAATGCACAACAAAACTACATGAGAAACCACTTCATATCCAATAGGATGGCTACTCTAAAACAACAACAATAACAAACACACCAAATAACAAGTGTTGGTGAGAACAGAAAAAAACTGGAATTCTTATGCATTGCTGATGGGAATGTCAAACAGTGAAACCATTGGGGAAAACAGCACAGAATTTTTTCAAAACATTAAAAAAAAAAATGACCATGTGACCCAGCAATTCTGCTAGATATACATCTAAAAGAACTGAAAGCAGGGACTTGAACAGCCATGTTTACAGCAGCAATATTCACAGTAGCCAAAAGGGTTGAAACAAATCTAAGATCCACAGGAGGGTGAATAGCTAAAAAAAGGGGGGCGGGGGTATACACATATAATAAAATATTCTTGGCATATATATAATAATAAAGAGTCATTGGAGAATTATTTACACCTGTCTACAAAAAATTCACAGAAGTCACTAAAATCCTCATACAGTTTTTACTGTCTTCCTTCAATGCAAATACAGGGTGGAGCAAAAGTAGGTTTACAGTTGTTAATATGTGAAACACAGTTTATCCTAGTATTATTGATTAATTATTGTATTATTTTCCATATGAACAACTGTAAACCTACTTTTGCCCCATCCTATATTAAAAAGCAAATAAACACAAATAATGAACTACACTACCAATCACTCAGAGCTTTCTTTACTCTACTGAAGAAAAAGAAAACACTCCATGATTCTTAATTTTTATGCAAGTTTATTTTACAAAACATTAAAAACCCAATAATACAAATTAAAATCAAAACAAAGTATCACCACAAGCCAACTATAACAGATAAAGGTCTTTTTTAAAGATAATACAAAGTGCTAACAAGGATATCAACATGAAGAATACTCAAATATGTTAATGGAAATGCTAAGTAAATGGTACAGCCTGCTCAGCAGTTTCTTATAAACATATATTTTTTCCTTAGACTATCTACTGGGCCATGAAACAAATCTCAATACATTTTAACCTACAAAGTGTTTTCTCTGACAATTAAATTATACATTAATAAGAAGATAGCTTAAAACTCCCAAATATGTTGTTAGAATCTAAACAACACTTTTCTAAATAACTCAGTGGTCAAAGCAAAAATTAAACAGGAAATTTGAACTGAATGGAAATGAAAACATGAAATCTCAAGATTTGCTGGATGCAGTTAAATAGTGCTTAAATTTATAGCACTAAATGTCCATATTAGAAAAGAAAAAGGGTCTCAAACCAATGACATAAGCATCCACTCTAAGAAACTAAATAGACCAAAATAAACCCAAAGCAAGCAGCAGAAGGGACATGATAAAGATCAGAGAGAAGTCAATAAAAGAGAAAACAGTAAAACAATAGAGGAAATAAATGAAACCAGAAGCTGGTTCTTTGAGAAGGTAATACTGATAATCCTGTAGCCATACTGATAAAGAACAAATAAGGAAAAACACAAATTACCAATATTAGGAATAAGACAAAGGACAAAACTACAAATTAAGACATCAAAAGAAAGATAACATAATATTATGAGTTTTATGGAAATAAATTCAAAACTTAGATGAACTGGACAAATTTCTTAAAAGACATTACCAAAGCTTGCTTAAGAAACAGATACTCCAAATAAACCTGTACCTATTAAAAATATTGAATCTGTCTTTTAAAATCTTCCCAGAAAGAGAACTCCTGGCCCAGGTGGCTTCACTGGAGATTTTACCAGAAGTGTAAGGAAGATAATATATAGTCTATACAAACCTCTCAAAGAAAACTGAAAGACAGGAAAATCCCAATTAATTCTATGAGATCAGTGTTATCATAATGCCAAAAGCAAAAACATTATAAGAAAAACTACACCTCAATATCCCTCATGAACACATATCTCCTAAAAACAACTCATATCCAGAATATATAAAGAACTGTACGAGTCAATAACAACCCAATAAAAATGGACAAAAGATATAAACATTCAAAGAAGATAAACAGATAATCCCATAAAAAGCCCGAAATATTTAGTCATTAGGAAAGTGCAAATTAAAACCACACACAAAAAAACCTACATATCTACTAGAATGGCTACAATTTAAAAGACTGACAATACTACCGTTTTTGAGAATGTAGAGAAACTAGAACTCTCACTGCTGGTGGTAATGTAAAATAGTAAAAGCACTTCGGATAAAGGTTCTTGAATGTTTAAATATGGATCTGCTATATGATATAGGGATTCTACTCCTAGATATTTCCCCAAAAGAAATGAAAGCACATGACAACACAAAGACTTGTAGGTGAATGTTCAGAGCAGCTTTATTTGTAATAGCCCCAAATTGGGAACAACGCAAATGTCCATCAGAGGATATTGCAGAATATCCACACATGGGTCTATCACTCACTAATATAAAGAAACAAACTACTGATACACACAAAAAACTGGATGAATCTCAAAATAATTTTGCTGAGTGAAAAAAATCCAGACAAGATAGAGTGCACACTATAAAGATTCTATCTGCATAAAATTCTAGAAAATACAATCCATAGTGACGGAAAGCAGATCAAAAGTCACTAGGGAACAGGACAATGAATTACAAAGAAGCTAAAGAAAAATTTTCTTTTTAGGGAGAAGCGATAAATATGTTCATTATCTTAATAATGGTGATAATGATATGTACTTCACAGGTATATACGTATGTGAAAACTTATCAGATTGCACACTTAAGTATTATACATCAATTATACATCAATAAAGCTGTTAAACAAAACCCTAATAATGCAAATTAAAATTCCCAGATATCACAACCCCCTACTAGAATGGAGTGAAACATATATATTTGTATTAGGTAAGGATAACACCAAGTGGAACTCTCATTACTGGTGGGACTGGAGAATGACACAGCCACTTTGGAAAACATTTTGGCAACATTTCTTATAAAGTATAACATATTTATTATATGATCTAGCAAATTCTCTTCCAGGTATTTAGCCAAGAGAAAAAAAATAGTACATTCATGACTCCTTTATTCATAGGAGTAAGAAATTGAAAATTACCCAAAGGCCTATCATATGGTGAATGCCTAAACAAATTGTGATACATCCATCTGTAAAACAGGAAACAATACAAACCTCAAAAGATCCTTCTGAGAATATAAAGAGAAAATCTGAAAGAAAGTAAATTATGAAGCTTGATAGAGAGCACACTAACCACTGCTTATTCAAGGAAGCAAAGCTGTGACAGAGAAGTATTCACAAATCATAGTGTGTAGCTTTTTATGTCTGGTTTGTTTCACTCAGAATAATGCTTTTGAGA